>NC_069109.1:1579396-1701896 GCF_947172395.1 Bicyclus anynana
CCACACCCTGTATAAGTATTTATATGTAGTATATAATTGTATATTAATATTATAATACTATCAACTATCTTAGCACCCAGAACACAAGCTACTCTGTATGATTACTTTGGGGCTAGATAGTGATGTGTATTGTTTAAGTATATTTATTTATTTATTTATTATAATCATATGGATTTGTTCTCTCATTTATTTATTTCTCCTTTTTTTATTTAATTTTTAACAATGTCAATATAAAATACAAAACACTATTAAAAATTATTTTTATTATATTATAATCAGTCACTACATCGTTTCTTATCGTATCGTCTGACATTGTTTTAAACGATATTATCGTAATTTTATGTAAAATTACATTAGTATAGTATATAGTATAGAGTATATACTATACTAATAAATACTATATAATATAAAATAACGTTATTTTATAAATAAACTAGTATTTACGTAAGTTGGTTGAAATAATAATGTCAGATGAATGTTTAAAACAAAACATCATTGCCACTTGACGTAAATGGCGTAGTCAAGGTCATTTCGTAGAAATAACTCTGTTAGATGATCACAAAAACGAAATTAATTATTAAAATGGCACACTGAGATACATAATAAGGCCGCTGGGTCGGTAGCCATGTGGCATGTCGATTCTATTTCTACAAACGATAACGCTTCGACAAATAACAAACTGTATGGATATGACAGATCCGATCGACAACTTGATCACGTGACCTGATAGTAAAATATGACATTGCCATACATATTTCTAGTTTTCAAAGCGCTTGCGTTTGTAGAAAGAGAATCGACATGCTACATGACTACAGCCCCATAGTTGGTAAGAAATTAAATAATATTCCATTAGACCAGACCTGCGCAAAATTAGAAAATATAAAATCCTTAAACGATCCTAGATTGGAATCAAACCCAGGCCCCAGGACCAGTCGAGATCCACAGTACTACCGACTGCGCCAGAGGTCGTTGTGAGTCTAGTACACGCCACTGCTCATACAAACTTCCGCTGTCCTTATCGCCTGCTACTTAGGTGTCTATATACCAAAATTAGTCTTAATAAATAAATAAATAGTAATAGTAAAACTTTTTTCGTAAGAAGTGCTATGTTGTTTTTGGTCACTAAGCATTGTTGGTTACGATCTGTACTCAGACCAATTATAGAAGGACCTGTATCGCACTCATAGTCACGAACAAAATAGTCTGTCATTTTCTGAGGAAAACGAGCTTAGATTTGGTATATATCTTATACTAAACTAGAAGTTTTTGCCCGTTTATTACACCATTCAATTACACAGAAAGGTATTTTTACGGAGCTCTTTAACCGACGAACACGGATTACGACTATTTAACATCGATACTATAGAGACGGTTTTTATAATCGCATTAGATCGTCGATCATATACTTTGACAGAAAAGTAATGTCAAGCGAGGCAGGTCCTATACAATAATTGCTCTGAGAATTATTATAGTGCGACACAAAATAGTAATAATACAGTGCGACGTAGAAAATAAATGAGGGCGCTGTAGTCACATATTGTCGTTCTTATGGTAACACTGTGTACACTTGGGACTGCAACTACTTGATACTTGATAATATGAATTTTGAATTTATTTTTCCATGTAAGTTCTTAGTGTGAACTAAAAACAGACGTTTTAAGTTTATATTAGTCTCTTTATAAGCTATATAGTTAGCCTAATTTTTACTTGTCTATGTCCTGTTTGTTTCTACTGTCTATGTCCTAAAAATTATCTACGACGGAAAAAAATATTGTAAACTTAATAATTTTTAATAAATATTTTTAATAATGAGCTTAACTATTAGTCAAATAGCTTACTGTTAAGCAGTGGCGGATTTACGAATTTGCTGCCAGTCGGCTATTGAATTTTTGTAGCCCCTACTGATTTACTGAACTTTGAACTTCGATATGAATCTTAGTTCAATACAATGGGGATGATGACTAGGTTTGAATATATTGATTTTTATGATACATTCGGGTAAATAAGGTCAATGTTAACTAATTTAAATATAAAAAGCAAAGATTTGCAAAGTAAATAAGATTATAAAATTTCAAAATCTATTAAAAATCTTTTATCGTTGAAAATTCATACAGTTTTAGCTTCCTAACATTAAATGTGACATTTTTTAATAAATGAACTATAAACATAAACGCACAAATAACGAAGACATTAGTAATTTTGTTTGTACGCACATACAAATCTAACGATCATTACATGCCTGCGACGTCATTAGTTCGTACCATTTTGTATGGGGCGTTTTTCAGGGATCCGCGGCAGCGCCGCAAATCTGACCCTTTAAATCCCTGTAGCTCCGAAAGTAATGATCGCAGATACCCTGTTACTTTTACAAAATTGCTTTGCTATTAGTATACTCTTAATTTATATACAATTAAAAAATCTGTCATCATCCCTATTGCCTTAGGTAAATTGTATTAATAAAATTGCAAGTTTTAATATTCTTACTACAGGACTAAAATATTAAAATTGATACATTTTCTTTATTTCTGTTGAAGAAAAAGTTTTTTGGGTCAAATTTGCTGTCTACTGGTAAATCTACTACTGCTGTTAAGTATTTTAAATTATTTTTATATTTTTTTAATAATTTATTTCCTTTATTAAAATAAAATGTATTATTCAAAAATGTGATAAATAATAATACTATTTAAGATTTTTTAGTTTTTGTTTAAAATTTGTTTTCAAAAGTAAATAAGAGTAAATGTTTTGGTAGATAATAAAATTAATGGTGTTTTATTTTCGACACTTTAAAATTTATACTAATATAGAGCCTAGAGGTGAAGTTTGTGGTGTTGTAGGTAATCTTAGCATCTACTAAACCGATTCTGAAAAATCTTTAACCACTAGAAAGCCACGTTATTTGTGAGTGTCATATGCTATATTAATCTCCCTATTATCACGGGGACGGGAACTACACGGGCAATCCGCGTTCCGTCTGCTAGTTAGTTACATTTTTTATTAGCTTGAATTTTTTACGTCACTTGTTACTTTACATATTTGTAGCGTGTTATGTGTTATTAGCAGAGTTTGGCTAATGGAAAGACTGAAATCGTCGGCCAAATAAAAAAAAAAATCTGAGTAAATTCTCAAAATTATAGTGCAAATATTATGTGTGGAAACTTTAACTACAAAAAGTAGACGCTAGTTTTGTCCCCTTCAGCTCCATATATTTTTTATAACAGGACAATATTTATTATGACTTTAATAGCTTCACTTGTGACTAATTATGTATATGGAGTATCTATTAATCTGTGTGTATGTAAGAAAATCTTGGAATCTTAATTTGATCCACTTCCCGGTCTTCGAATAGGATAAAATTTTGCACACGCTCTGAGTTACAATACATGATTAGCTAAGAAACGTCATTACAAATCCAATATGGCGGCCTCCCCAAGATGGCGGACTGGCTGTTAGAAATCTTAGACCATTTAAATAACAGGACCTGCCTCGCTAACCGTGTTTTATGCTATTTAATTACATAAACCGGCATTTTTAGGGAGCTCTTCACACGACGAAAACGATTACAACAGTGAAACATCGATTCTATAGCAACAGTTTTTATAAACGCGTTAAATCATAGTTTTTGATCTTTGCCAGAGGGGTAACGGTTAGAGAGGTCCTGTTAATTAAATGGTCTAAGTGTCATAATGATCCTACTGCTAATCTACAGATTAATAGATTGGTACGTGATTATATATGTTCCTTGGCATTTGACGTTTGTGCTCTATGCTATGCCTATGGCTCGTGGAATCTGTGTCGGTCTACGGCTTTATTTGTGGTCTGTGGTCTACGGCTAGTCAATCATTTTACAATTTACTGTTTTTTAATTTTTATTAAAACAAATTAAAGCTAACGTTATAAACTCACATTCTACTGTTTCTTGGAGAGTTGGATTGGATAAAAATACAAAGTTTCATACATATCTTGGTCCCGACGTGGTTACACTTAATGAATTACCTGATTCGTACATAGACCATGTTTAAACCTCTGAACTTTGAATTTATTTACATGGTACAGTAATTCGTGCAGTAAATTCGACCTAAATCTTATATCACATTTATTTAGCTAAAACTGATTCTGGAGCTAATCAGCACATCTATGTATACCACCTTACGGATTCATTCTCAGCATAGATCTAAGTATATACTCCAGTGTTTAGGTTCACACTTACCGTAATCCAAATAATATTTACTCTCTACGAGATCATAGCAATATGGAGCTTGGTACCTACACTGGCGTAGGACAAGAGACAAGAAAAACATCAACAGCTAAAGTAAGTTTGCTTTTAAATGTAACTCCAGTAAACTCTTATTGTTTGGCCAGTTCGTTGATGACACTCCCATGATATGCGAGCGACGGGGGGATAGACTGCGCAGGTGTGAAATCGTGAGTGCGGGGAAGTGAGGTGCATCAGTCGTGGGTTGTCTATTCATCACTACACACCCCCGGGCCTGCGCGGACCATCAAGAGTGTTACGAACGAACTTGTGATTGTAGCGTGTGGGGGCCACAGGCGTCAACCAAGTGCGGCTAGTCCATATATGTATGAAAACTACAGGAAATATGCCGGCAGCGGGGTTTTGTGCGGGAGCCCTTACATGTTGCTGAATAAAAAAATCAGTGTCACATGGGTGGGCTTAGTATACATGCTACGCAGTTATTTGATTGGATTATGGTCCAGACCAGAGACTGATCTCTTGTAGACAAGGAAAGAGAAAAAAAATCTGGGTAGTTTGTGAGAGCATGGAAGTTCTTTTTGATATCTATGCGTTCTTTTTGATATCTATGCTTCTTCTTGGTTATACTTGATCTTTGCTTTTTTAATCTCCCTTGGGAAACTTCGGGTGGAATTATGAAAATCAAGCCTGTTACTCGTGAATGTAGCTTATAATGATGAAAGAAAAATGTGGTTTAGTCGTTTTTAAGTTAAAACAGAACTACAAATATACAAAAATTGTAATCTTACCTCTTAATATTAGATAAAATAAATTGATATAAGGATATGATGTATACAAGAATAGTTTCTGATCTCAAAACATTCTAAATTCAAACAAACTTACTATTTTCCAGTCAGTACCTAATCTGTGCTACTTACTGAGGGTAGTATGTACGTACAGCCCGTGTGGATTAAGTTGACACCTGACTCAAATGATGTATGTACTGTGTTATTTGGTTGTGTGTGGTAGCCAGGTGTCAAGTTAATGCATACGAGTATTAATTTGGATCGACCTCCACTACTAGAACTGGTAGTAGATTGGCAGTACAAGAAAATGTAAAATATGTTTTTTTTTATTCTTTACAAGTTAGCCCTTGACTACAATCTCACCTGTTGGTAAGTGATGATGCAAGCAAAGATGTAAGCGGGCTAAGTTGTTAGGAGGAGGATGAAAATCTAAACCCCTTTTGGTTTTTCGCTTGGCGGTACGTCTTTCCGGTAGGGTGGTAACTAGCCACGGCCAAAGCCTCCCACCAGCCAGACCTGGACCAATTAAGAATAACTAGACAAGGATTGAACCCAGGGCCTCCGTCTTCTAAAACCACAGCGTATACCACTAAACCACGGAGACGGCCAAAAATATATAAACTTACCTCATGGTCATTTATTCCACTGTTTATGTTTTTACTTTTGTTGTCTTGTTTATGATAAAAATGTTGATGAATAACACAAATCACTCATTGTTGACTCATTATCTGGTGCAGTAAAGACGATCTGTATATATTATTTCTTTTCAATATAAGTTATTTATTAGTATATTTTGATGTGTATTTTATTCAATATTGTAGGTATTTGTGTAATATTGTTTATGTATTAGGATGTATTTGTATGTATGTGTATTACTAATACTATGGTTATTTTTCTTTTACGCCACCTGCTGATGTCCTTAAGTTTTCCTAAACCGAAGGTTGCCTGGAAGAAATCGCTACTTAGCGATAAGGCCGCCTTTTGTATGCTGATCTCTTCTTAATTTGTTTTTTATTTCACTTGTTTTTGTCTTTGTGGTGTGCAAATAAAGTATATTTATCTTATTTATCTTACAAATATGAATGTTCCACAGTTCTGCTTGACATGCCTAGCGACAGACTGCAGGCTGTATCCATTCAGACAAAACAGTTTGGGAGAGGCCTACCAACACTTGACTGGCAATGTGGTATGTTTATTTGAATTTAACTACTCTAAAGGTCATGCAATAATTTAACTTGAACCGATTTAGCTGAAAATTGGCAGGGAGGTTTTTTAGAGCCAGGAGAAGGACATAGGATACTTTTTACTTTTTTTTCACAGGTAGGGTAGGGTAGAGGTAGTTGAAAGTTTACATCGAGTTTCACGCGGACGAAGTCGCGGGCGTCCGCTAGTTATTAATATAAGTAAATTAATATTAGTTCGTAAATACGAAATGAAATGGGCCGGGCAAGTGTTGTACGATGACGTCACGTACAATATCGCGACCGTTAGCGGGAATCGATATTTATGCGAACTTTGGATGCATGCAAAATCATAACTATTTGGTATTTTTAAATAAAACAAAAACTAATATATAAAAGCTCTAATGTAACGTAGTTTCAAGTGATTTTTAACCGACTTCCTAAAAGGAGGAGGTTCTACGTTCGGCTGTATGTATGTTTTTTTTTTTTTTTGTATACCTAATGACAATCTCCATTACAGTGATGATGATTATTTATTATTTATATTTCAGATGTTATACAATATGAAGTTTGTGCCACAGTTTTGTACGGAATGCACACAAAGACTGATCAACTGTCGCAAATTCAGGAACAAGAGCTTGAGGAGTTACGACCTATTGTTGGAATTGTATGAAAAAAATCAAGTGGTGAGTATGAATTTCCATTTCTGTATATAAATTTTAGTGTTAGTGTTTTTTTACCTAAATCCTCAGATTTTTTACTGATTTTTTCTCATAGTGTGGGGTATACTTGGATAGGTCTTTGAAAGATATTAGGGGTCTTCTATAACTATTTTTCTTTTTATGGTTCCTTCTCTACATGCAAAGTCAGGATGATTTTTTATCTTTATTGATATTTTTGTGCATGAAATAAAGATTTAAAGTGCTAATTTTATACATACAATGTTTTTTTTTTCGCTTTTAAGTTTATTTTTGTGATTTTGAAGTCGGTTAAATTTTTTTGTTAAAAAGATTTTATTAAATCGTAAATTAAACATTTTTGTTTAAACATACTAAATCTCACTCATTGTTGCATTGTTGATTTTAGTTAACCACAGAGGACATAAAAAGTATCGACCGAACTAAACACCGTCTCACATCAGATATAGTAAAAACATCACATGAACCTGATCACTGTGACTTATATCTAGTGCACACTAAACAGAATTCAAAAATAAACGAAGATGTCAAAATTGAAGTGAAAATTGTAGAAAGTGCACCCATTCTGGCAAGCATAGACGAAACATCAAAAGTAACAATCAACGTGGAACCAAAGGAAGAAACATTGGTAGCTGTCAAAAGTGATGATGAGTTTCTAATCGATGATATTGATAATGATACAGATTTTCTTTACAAAAATGATGGAGAAATAACAAGTAATACAATTAAAATTGATGAGTTTTCCACTAATGTGAATGATACAGAGGAATTTGACGATACAGATAATTGGGACTTCATGAAAAACAGTGAAAGCGATGGTGACATTGTTGACAATCGAAAAGTTAAAAACAATACAAAAACAAAAAGAAAAGTGGTAGCTAAAAAGGAAAAATCACCGCCCAAACCAAAAAAACCGAGGGCAAGAGTCAAAAAGGAGGCTGTAAAGACAACTAAAACAGAGAATTTGGATTATTTGAAACAATTTTTAGTGACAAAATTGAGTCATGAAGAACAATTAGCCGATATACACAAAAGAAAAGAAACTGATAATTTTAAAAACTCTCCATACAAATGTATGAAATGTTTCAAAGGATTTTGTAATGTCACAACTTATGATACTCACATGGAAAAACATACTAATGTAAGTACATTATTATATAAATGTGGTAAATTGAAAATTACAGCCGAGGAGATATTGCAGCTCGAGCCTTGGCGAGAGCTATAGTAAGGAAGCATAAGCTGTAATTATCAAAGCATACGTATGTCATACGACGTTTTATAACACATTTGCGATGAAACACACTTTCTGAAAAGGAATTTCATCTTTGCCTGTTTTCCATACGATGACATTTTGATACGCTTGTCATTTTTGCACAGATAGCGAAGTGCGTGCGTTTTTTAGGCAAATGCACCAAAAACAGCCAGTATTACTAATAAATTAAATTAATATTTAATGTAATTTATTTATTGATTATTTTTTTTTTTTTTATTATTTACAAGTTAGCCCTTCACTACAATCTCACCTGATGGTAAGTGATGATGCAGTCTAAGATGGAAGCGGGCTAACTTGTTAGGAGGAGGATGAAAATCCACACCCCTTTCGGTTTCTACACGGCATCGTACCGGAACGCTAAATCGCTTGACGGTACGTCTTTGCCGGTAGGGTGGTAACTAGCCACGGCCGAAGCCTCCCACCAGCCAGACCTGGACAAATTAAGAAAATCTCAATCTGCCCAGCCGGGGATCGAACCCAGGACCTCCGTCTTGTATATCCACCGCGCATACCATTGCGCCACGGAGGCCGTCAAAACATTCTACCTTGAGTTTTTATAGAATTTCTTTTTACCTATAGTATTACGAAGTCGTGATAGCTCAGTGGCTCTCTGCCTTCGATTCCGGAGGTTTTGGGTTCGAATCCGGTCTGGGGCATGCACCTGCAACTTTTCTGTTGTGTGCATTTTAAGAAATTAAATATCACGTGTCTCAAACGGTGAAGGAAAGCATCGTGAGAAAAACAGGATATTTTTTTTGTTATAGACAATAGACTTAACATGAGGTAGACTTGTTCTATGAATTCTTACCATAATACCTAATTTAGTAATAAATACACTTCACATTATAAATTCATATATAAATCACACTATATATCTTTACATCTGTAGATTAATTGGTACTTAATTATTATTTTTAAATATATTTGCTGCTTCTAATTGAATTTAATTCACTTGAATTTGTTCTCATTTTTATTATTATTTTTTTTTATGTTAGCTGTGACGTCACACGGGTCTCAGCTGAAAATCAGCGCCGTGTGTTATGCTTGTGTATAGTACACGGCATATGCTGAGCTGTAAACCCTTTCTTTTTTAAGGGTTACAGACAGACATGCTGTTTTTAGTTAAGGATACTGTTTCTAATATACTGTGTGATACTTGTTTGTAACTTTTAAATTTGAATAAATTTATTTTCTTTCTTTCTTTCTAATTTATTTCCAGAAATTTGGCCAATTTGTGTGCGAAGTATGCGGGATCCACATAAAAAGCAACCATAGACTACGGAACCACGTGGTCAAGAACCACAGCATGCGGTACAGCTGTTACAGTTGTCCACTTGTCACTAACCATAAGTGAGTATTCTTAACGTTGAGCTGCGCAATACAAGATTTTAGGTATCAGCGGTAACGTAAGGGAGCGGCGGCAAGGTATCGCCACGCGCGCCTTTATACGACCTCGCAGCTTATTTCGGAGACGACATATTGTTCCTACGTAAATATAAACTGACAAATATGAACTGGGTTCAAACTGAAAATCAGTGCTGCATACTTTTTTAAGTATTTACAATTCTATTAAGTAAATCCGTCAGTGATGGGGTCCCCAAGGAAAACTTTCTTTAATTTCTTCTTGAGAACTCCTTCACTGATCTCCCTTTCTTTTTTGAGCCACTCAATTTTATTATATATTTTAGGTACCATGTAGCCGGTAGTTCTTTCACCATAGTAATTATTGGCTATTGGCATGATATATTTTTTTTTTCTGTTATTTCTTAGAGATTTTACGAACTGTATAGGTTTTTTATACTTATATGTGTAGTAATTTTCTTTAGAAACTAGATATTCAATTTTAACGTCTATCGGTAAAATCTTAAATTCTTTAAACAAATCTTTTTTGTGTAGGATGTATGTGGGAAAATGCTGAGTTAGGGCCTTTTTCTAGGTTATGCGACATATTGCAGGGCATTCTTCTTTTATTGTTCTAGCTATAAGCTATATATTTATATTTGTATATTTTATATTGTTTTATGTTTATATTGTAATAATTCTACCTAAAAATAAAGATATTTCTTTCTTTCTTTTCTTTATTTACAAATGAGCATGTGGGAGACATAACATTCCGAAGGACCACTATAAAAGTGAATAAATATTATGACCATGTGACTATGAGTGCAATACAGGTCCTTTTATAATTGGTCTGAGTTTGATAATGATGATGATGATGATGATGATGATGATGATGATGATGAAAAGAATTCGTTATTGTAGAGCTATTTTAAAAAAGCATTGCTTCTTGTGTACCAATTGCATGTGTTATTGACAGCCGTGTGGCGCAGTGGGTAGTGACCCTGCTTTCTGCATCCACGGCCGTGGGTTCGATTCCCACAACTGGAAAATATTTGTGTGATGAGCATGGGTTTTTTCCAGTGTCTGTGTGTATTTATACATTATATAAGTATTTATATGTAGTATATAATTGTATATGAATATTATAATATCAACTATCTTAGCACCCATAACAAGCTACTCTGTATGCTTACTTTGGGGCTAGATAGTGATGTGTTTTGTTTAAGTATATTTATTATATTATATTATATATTTATTATTTGCAGGGAATCAGCTCAGAACCACGAGCGTTGGCACAACGGAGCCAAGTTCAAATGCCAACATTGCAATGAGGAGTACAGGTCAGTCAATTACCTGCCTTGGTGCAGTGCCTTCGAACCATGAGTACTTGGGTTCTGTAAAAAATTTTCAAATCCAATCAAATTAATCTATAGAGTTCTCTAAGAGATTTTCAAATAAAATCAAAATAATGTATTAGGTTCTCTAAGAGATTTTCAAATCAAATCCAAATAGTCTATAAAGTTCTCTAAGAGATTTTCAAACCAAATCAAAACAATCTATAAGGTTCTCTAAGAGAGAGATATTTTCAAATCAAATCAAAATAATCTATAGAGTTCTCTAAGAGATTTTCAAATCAAATCAATAAAATCTATAGAGTTCTCTAAGAGATTTTCAAATCAAATAAAAATAATCTATAGAGTTCTCTAAGAGATTTTCAAATCAAATAAAAATAATCTATAGAGTTCTCTAAGAGATTTTCAAATCAAATAAAAATAATCTATAGAGTTCTCTAAGAGATTTTCAAATAAAATCAAAATAATGTATGAGGTTCTCTAAGAGATTTTCAAATCAAATCCAAATAGTCTATAAAGTTCTCTAAGAGATTTTCAAACCAAATCAAAACAATCTATAAGGTTCTCTAAGAGAGAGATATTTTCAAATCAAATCAAAATAATCTATAGAGTTCTCTAAGAGATTTTCAAATCAAATCAATAAAATCTATAGAGTTCTCTAAGAGATTTTCAAATCAAATCAATAAAATCTATAGAGTTCTCTAAGAGATTTTCAAATCAAATAAAAATAATCTATAGAGTTCTCTAAGAGATTTTCAAATCTAATAAAAATAATCTATAGAGTTCTCTAAGAGATTTTCAAATCTAATCAAAATAATCATAATTCTCTTAATTCTCTGTGTGTGTGAAGTCTGCCAATTGGGCCAGTGTGGTGGACTATTGGCCTAACCCCTCTCATTCTGAGAGGAGACTCGTGCTCAGTGGGATGAATATGATTGATGAGTATATATATGTTTCCAGTAAGAAGACCTCCTACCTGTCTCACCTCCGTATATGGCACCCCTCCGATGTGGTCTGCACTCTCTGCGGGTTCTCCTTCATCAACGAGAGAGGTCTGCGGATGCACATCAACTTCAAGCATCGCTTCGACGACTTGCAGGTCACTCATACTGCTTTTTTTGTTTTTTTAACCGAATTAAAAAAAAATTATGTCAGCTCTGAGGCACGAATGGAGTTTCCTCCAGATCAACTGTCTAAATAGTGTATGTTGTCCCGCAGCATACACTATGTACGTCTCAATAGTTAGTCATGAGCTTGTTCTTGCAACGCGGCACAATCTACATTGCTAAGCGGCGGCGCGGCGCGCAGCAGCTCGCATCGCGCGCTGGGAGAGGGGTTGAATGGTGCGTGCAAAGCGCGATGCGAGCGGTTGCGCGCCCGTGGATCGTGCAGCGTTACAAAACACCAGCTCATGACTAAGGGCCCCGTATGTGTTCGAAACTAGACGGGCATACACCGACGTTGCATTAAGTGAGTTTTAGCCGTGTTTCATAATCAATTAATATGAATAACACTCACGATAGTTTAAATTCTAAAATACTAGTCATCGATCTCCTATTAAAAAGTGGACGCACAATCAGCGACCAAAAAACGTCTCCACTCAATGAGTGCCAAACACAACTTCTTGGCACTCAATTCAAGTAGTCGCATTTGCAAATTCAACCTTAAACTCAATACTTAAGGTTGAATTTGCTCTTAATTTGTGATTTTGTTGAATATTGGACTATATTTGGAGACCTTAAGGTATAATTTTCTTTACCAATAATTCTAAAACTGTCAAAGCAAAATTGGCCAGTTTTTAAGTGAAATTTTCTACATGATTGTGCGTACTTTTATTATAAGAGGTCAATGTTACTAATACATAATGTAACTTGTGCCCTTTACAACGTTTTAGAACGCCTCTGGACCGCTCTGCGAGCCGTGCAACATACGTTTTGCTTCACACACTGCTTACAAACAACATCTGGATGTCTCTCCCAAACACTCGGACGGATCGTAAGTTTATTTATAGTAATAGTATTATATATTTTTTTTTATTCTTTACAAGTTAGTCCTTGACTACAATCTCACCTGATGGTAAGTGATGATGCAGTCTAAGATGGAAGCGGGCTATTGTTAGGAGGAGGATGAAAATCCACACCCCTTTCGGTTTCTACACGACATCGTACCGGAACGCTAAATCGCTTGGCGGTACGTCTTTGAGGGTAGGGGTATCGATCATTGCGGACCAACGACGTCACTAGTTCGTGCCATTTTATATGGGGCGTTTTCCAGGGATCCGCGGCAGTGCCGCAAATCTGACCCTTTAAATCCCTGTAGCTCCGAAAGTAATGATCGCAGATATCCTGTTACTTTTACAAAATTGCTTTACTATTAGTATACTCTTCATTTATATACAAAAAAAAACTGTCATCATTCCTATTTAACGTGTTATTATTCGGTATATTATAATCTATCGGAAAACCGTTAAATTGGTTAAAAATCATATCCTATTAATATTATAAACGCGAAAGTTTGTTTGGATCTTTGTTACTCTATAACGCCGCTACTACTGAAGCGATTTAGCTGAAATTTGGAATGGAAATAGATTTCACTCTGGATTGACACATAGGCTACTTTTTATCCCGAAAAAATCCATGGTTTTCCGAGATTTGCGAAAACTGATGATTTTGATGATATGAATGTTTGTTACTCTTTCACGCCTCGACTACTGAACCGAATTAGCTGAAATTTGGTATTGAGATATATTATAGTCTGGATTAACACATAGGCTACTTTTTATCCCGAAAAATCCATGGTTCCCGAGGTGAAAAAATAAATTCCACGCGGACGAAGTCGCGGGCGTCCGCTAGTAATTAATAATTAAAAAAAACCTACTGTTTATCTAAAACCTTTTAAAAAAGTGTCAACTAGCCTATTATTTTTTTTTATTTAGAACATCATCTATCATATCTATCATAAGTATCATTGTGATGTTAGTCATCTATCAT
This sequence comes from Bicyclus anynana, assembly GCF_947172395.1. Lineage (NCBI taxonomy): Eukaryota > Metazoa > Arthropoda > Insecta > Lepidoptera > Nymphalidae > Bicyclus > Bicyclus anynana. Next base: position 1,593,230 of record NC_069109.1, read on the forward strand.
ATGACTAACATCACAATGAATGCGCTAACTAAGAAAAACTCGAGACTCGTGCTCAACAATGAGCCGAACATTGATGATGATGATGTTTTTCCACAGAGCGTTGCAACGCAACACTCCAAAAATAAGGCACGGCAAACGAAAACAATACGGCACCAAGACTAAAGAGGACATAGAGACTGTGGACTGTGAACAGGTGAGCTTAATTAAATTAATAATATCAACTAATTTATAAGATCGGACTAACTTACCTAGTGACGTCTGATCCCCAATTGTGTTCCGTGATCTCGTCCTCACTTTTATACTATGTAGTATGCACTCTGTGCTACCGCGCTGTCACAATATTCAAAGCAAAGACTATTAAAAAAACATTAATACTATTTTTAAGCTGTCAATCACCGTTGTCTGTGGTCTGACAATCCGCCATCTTTGCTTGTCACCTGTCAATGTCATTATTTCAAAGAACACTACACAACTTTCACTTGGGAAGAGCTATAGAGATAGTCTATAGAACAAATTTCTATCCAATGAGCCATTACTGTGTGGCCTATGATGGGTAGTGTTGGGACTCAGTGAGGTCGAGATCACTTCACACAATTGGGGATCTAATAACCATTCGCTGCCCGCGAGTATTGTATCGGTGAGCCCGTCTGCGTTGAAGAAGCCGACAGTCAGGGAATGAGGTTTTAATCCACCGTTGTGAGCCATTTAAAAAATCTATATTCCTCTATCGCGCGGAGCATAATACTGTGCTCGCCTATTGCCCTTAGTTTACTAGGATATGATGGGCGACCGGTCGTCCATTTAGGAGTCAAGAGGATGTTGTATAATTAAAAAACATACATACAGCCGAACATAAAACTTCCTCCTTTTTGGAAGTCGGTTAAAAATACTAAGCGGCATATGCTAGTATTTAGCATATGCCGCGCAGTTTCACACGAGTAGTTCTTAATACTGTCAATATAGTGATGAAATATAGCCTGTGACATTCGCAAATAATGTAGCTTTCTATTGGTGAAAGAATTTTCAAAATCGGTTCAGTAGATCTAGAGATTTCTCCCAATAATGCCAAAAACTTTGCCTCTTCATAGTAGACTAAAGGTCTTTACACACGACGATATGAGGATGTGCGGTTCTGATGAGCGCGTCTACTGCGCGTTTTTTTTTATTCAATGACAAGTTAAAACTTGATTGAGACTCTCCTGATATTAAGTGATATTTAAAATCATTATAAGCCTAAAATAGAATAGGTCTCACTTAGAAGAGGGACGAATTTATTCGACGCAGACTTTAGACATTTCTACGCGACATCATACCGGTACGCTAAATCACTTAGCGGTACGTTTTTGCCAGTAGGGCGCCAATTAGCTACTACCAGTAGTCCAATGTCTACTACCACATCAATCCTGCGTTAATTTGGAAAATATAAAATCCAAAAATAAACAGAGACACTGAACTCGATTCAGTTTGGTCAGCTGACAATCGGCAAGCTTGGCAAGTTCGTTGACACTCTCATGATATGCGGGCGACGGGAGGAAAGAACTGCGAAGTCGTGCGCGTGGGGCACAGGGGAGGGCTGTGCGGGTATGTAGTCGAGCGCGCAGGGCATCGCTACCTCCCTCCCGATCCACGCGGACCATAGGGAGCGTAACAAACGAATCTACCAACTATGCCATAGATGTCAAAAATTCAGTCGTCAGCGCTTTTTCCATTCCAAAACTACATTACATGCTTAAATAAGATTTGGCTTCAAAAAACATCGTTTTTTTTAATTTCCACAGTGCGGCGCACAATTCAAAGGCTTCAAACTGTACGCATACCACTTCAAGCGGTTCCACCCGGACAAGAAGCGCACGCAGTATCCGCCCAACTCGCCGCAGCGGTTCTTGTGCGACCAGTGTGGGAGGTCTTTTAAGGTGAGTAGTCAACTTTACTGAGGTCTGTCTCTTTTTTTTTTGTTAAATCTCTAAAATATAAATTTTTTAAAATAATGCATCTTTGATGTGGGTTCAATTGTTTTGTTAAAATTATTTATTTTTTCTGTTTTTAGTGTGTTTTTGTAGCAATCAGTAGATTTTATTTTTCTGTTTTTAGTAATTAATTTTTTTTTTTTGTTTAAATTATTTATTTCTTCTGTTCTTAGTGTGTTCCAGCATAATAAGTTTAAGTAAATAGTAAGTTCCAGACCTTAAACGCCACACTATGGGCAATTTCATTCACCTATATTTCGATAATTTTGATTTTTGCAAAAAAATAATACTGAACCGATTTTTGTGAAAATTAAATAGGACCAATCTGGCAACTTTTTCAAACAAAAAAAGTATACTTTTTCAAAATAAATGACGATGAAAGTAACAAACATAAAAAAGTGTTTTTTGACGGCCTCCGTGGCGCAGTGGTGTGCGCGGTGGATTTACAAAACAAAGGTCCTAGGTTCGATCCCCGGCTATCATAATTTATATTTCAAAATTTAACACTAACAACAATTACGTAAATTTATATAATAATCAATAGTTACCAATAAAAAAATACTCCAACTTATTTCTTTAGCTTTTGTAAACAGTTTTTAAAACATTTCAAAACATAAGACGCCATTTTTCTTGAATAACATTGAAAGTTACTGATGCGACGGTTCGTGTCATACTGCCTCGAGAATGTATTCGTTTTTGAATTTTGTATTTGGAGCGGCTACGACACCGTCGTTCCGTGCGCTCCATCTGCCTATTATGTTATTGTTATATTTATATTTTTATTGTGTCGCTCAATTTTGTGTTAATAATTAGTTTTAGTTTTTCTTTTTTTATTCTTTACAAGTTAGCCCTTGACCAACCATCTCAGCTAATGGTAAGTGATGATGTAATCTAATATGAAAGCGAGCTAACTTGTTAGAAGGAGGATGAAAATCCACACCCCTTTCGGTTTCTACACAACATCGTACCGGAACGCTAAATCGCTTGGCGGTACGTCTTTGTCGGTAGGGTGGTAACTAGCCACCCTCCGGAATCGGAGGCAGAGGTCATATCCATTTACTTAACAACTTATTTTTTTATTTGGGACAACCTTGAAAAAGGATTCTGCTCAGCATTGTGCTGCGTGTACCAAGCAAATGTATGGACACACTGACAGAAAAAAAAAACTTTGGCAAAGGCCTCCTCCCAGAGGCGGATTGTCCGTAAGGCAAACTAGGCAAGTGCCTAGGGGCGTGCAGTTACAAGGGGCGCGCGAGCCTAGAATTATTGAATAAATAAAGAAAATGACACATCGACGATTAAGAACTATAATCTATATCTGTATTGATTTATTGACAACATACCATCATCTGTCAAAACACTTTAAGACCTATTTCCCAGAGCTGAGAGGAATCATGAATTTCGATGTTAGTTCTGTCTTCCCTCTTGATTTCTTCACAGTAATAAAGTCATATTTCATTCGCGCATTAGCGTAAGTACAAGAGTCCTGATCTACTAAAGTCTAGGGTTTGACGATACAATGTCATCGTAATTGCAAGAACAACTAGTTAACATTTATAGTATTTTGAAGGCTATTTATGGCCATTCTTCTTCTTTTCTTCCTGGGCCTTATCCGCACTTGGCCACTAAGGTTTGGCCGTTGTACGTAGTATTTATGGCCATATGTACAGGGGCACTGATAAAGTGATTGCCTAGGGCGCTCTGGACCTTTAATCCGCTACTGCCTCCTCCATTTCCTTCCATTTGGGTCGTTTCAACATCTTTCTTGTCCATGCCTCCCCTGCTACTGGAACTGCCTCGGTTAATTTTGCTATTTCTTGGGTACCAATATACAGTAGTTTTATTCCATTTTTCTGTTCCTATTATTGATTAATCTGTAATTTTCTGTTTCCAGCACCGTTGCGCTCTACGAGACCACATGCTGACTCACTCTGGCAAGAAGGAGTTCCAATGCGACATATGCAACAGAAAGTACTACCTCAAGACCAACCTCATCACACATTTGAAGTCCCACAACGAAGTCCAACCAACCTACCCGTGTCCCATATGTGGGAAGAACTTCACCAACAAAGCCAACACCAATCGACATATATGGGTAATTCAAAATTTATTTATTTCAATAGGCTACTTGCCTCTTTTGTAAACAGTGTTTAAACTGAATTATGGAAGTATTAAAAGGTATATTTTATATTGTCCCGTCAATAATATACCAGTAAAAAATTTAATATAAATGAAAAATCTACGTAAAAATTTTGCCGCCGAAACATGACACATTAGCAAGTGACGTCATTCATAAAGATAACAGCGTGATTGACGTTTGCAGTGATGTGATTTATCACGTCACCGCAAGCGCCATTCACAAACCGATGCTTTGTAGCGAATGACGTCACAGTTTATGATTGGCGTTACAATTTTGTTGTTTGTTTTGTTGTACCAGTAGTTCCTGAGATAAGCGCGTTCAACCAAACAAACGAACAAACTCTTCAGCTTTATAATATTAGTATAGATTCAAGTTTTTTTTTTTTAAGTTAGCACTTGACTACACACAGTCTTGACTAGCGTCTACGTAAGTACGCCATCTATTGGCGGTCTAGTGAACAACCTAAACATTTTTTTTTTGTATAGACCCACAAGGACCTCAAGCCGTTCAAGTGTCACGCGTGCGACAAGACGTACGTGAACGCTTCCGCGCGTCGCAGCCACGTGCTGCACGCGCACCTCAAGCAGCCGTGGCCCAAGAAGAGTCGTGGCCCGCGCGTGCGCGCCAGCCGCGCCAGGCACACCAAGGAGGCCGTCTGCGGGACCATATGGCCCAAGGTGACCTTTGTTTATTGATATTATCAGTTCATTATAATTACTCCACTTCCATTCCCCTTAATACCCTTTCATTCCCCTTATTTCCCTTCCATTCTCCTTGTCATGACCCTTGATCCCTCACATTCTCGTTGCTTCCCTCCATTCTCCTTGCTTCCCTTCTATTTACCTTGATCCCTTTCATTCCCCTCTAGGCACACCATCGACTTATGGCCCAAGGTAACCTTTCGTTTATAAGTATAATCAGTCACCCCCTCGCACCGCTTCCATTCTCCTTGCTCTCCTTCCATTATTCTTGCTTACTTTCATTTCCCTTGCTCCCCTTTCATTCTCTTTGCTTTCTTGCCATTTCCCTTGATCCCTTTCATTCCCCATTGCGAGGCAGACCAAAGACACCGTCTATGGAACCATATGGCCTAAGGTAGCCTTTGTTAGTAATACTTGGCTCCCTCGCACCCCCTCGCTGCTCTCTACAATATCAAGCAGCCGTGGCCCAAGAAGAGTCGTGGCCCGCGCGTGCGCGCCAGCCGCACGAGGCACACCAAGGAGGCCGTCTGCGGGACCATATGGCCCAAGGTGACCTTTGTTTATTAATATTATTAGTTCATTATAATGCTCCCCTTCCATTCCCCTTACTTCTCTTTCATTCCCCTTATTTCCCTTTCATTCCCCTTATTTCCCTTTCATTCCCCTTATTTCCCTTTCATTCCCCTTATTTCCCTTCCATTCTCCTTATTTTCCTTCTATTTACCTTGACCCCTTCCATTCCCCAAGGAAGCCATCTTCTTCTATCATCTTTCTTTTTCATCAAGCCTTTGTTTATTAGTTCACTATGCTTGCTCCTCTTCTATTCTCCTAGCTCCCCTTTCATCATTCTTGCTTCCTTGTCATTTCCTTTGATCCTTTACATTCTCCTTGCTCCCCTTTAATTATTCTGTCTTCCCGTCCATTCCCTTTGCTATTATTTCGTTATTTATGCTCAGAGCGGGCGAGGCACGCCAAGTTAGTAATACTTACCTATCCCGCACCACCTCTTTCTCTTTCTCCCTCTCTTTCTCTATCTATAAGTAAAATTAGTCAGTTGTATAGATTAGTTTATAATTATTGTTTAAATTTGTTATTTTCATTTAATTTCAGGGTGAACGTGCGGCTGGAATGGCGACCATGCAGGAGTTTCAAGGATAAAATTGTTTAATCAATTTCTCAGACCAATTATAGAAGGACCTGTATCGCACTCATAGTCATAAACAAAATTGTCTGTCATTTTCTGAAGAAAACGAGCTTAGATTTGGTACATTTCTTATACTAAACTAGAAGTTTTTGCCCGTTTTTTACACAATTCAATTACACAAAAAGGTATTTTTACGGAGCTCTTTAACCGACGAACACGATTACAACTATGAAACATCGATTCTATAGACACAGTTTTTATAATCGCATTAGAATCGTTGATCATATACTTTGACAGAAAAGTTACGTCTAGCGAGGCAGGTCCTATACAATAATTGGTCTGAGATCAATTTCGAAGAGACACGCGACTCGAATCCTGTATATATTTATATGTAAAACTTCCATATAGTAAATATAACTGAGAAGTAATTATTATGTAAAAAATGTATTGTATAAATGTAATGTAGGTGAAATAAAAAAATCGCTTTAACTTTAAGGCTGCTCTTGCAAACGAAATACTCTTATAATATAATAAATCTCATTTACCTGTTTTGTATATTTATCTTGTAAGCCTGAGATGCGACCAAACGACATATATCGTGAAGATAAATAAACAGTTTTGATCGTGCCGCGATGCAAGAACCAGCTCATGACTAAGGGCCTCGTATGGGTTCGAAACTAGTTGGGCATACACCGACGTTGCATTACGTGAGTTTAGCCGTGTTTCATAATCAATTAATATGAATAACACTCACGATAATTTAAATTCTAAAATAAATAAACAAACGTCAACCAATAGCGGTGCAACCGGAAATATCGCTATCTCTTTCATTGCGTTGGGGACGAAAGAGATGGGACAGAGACAACTCCGCCATTGTTGGTCATTTCTCTTTATGATATATGTCGTTGGTCGCATGCTAGGCCTGCAGTAAAGTATTAATTTTATATATGATCCGTGATAGCCCAGTGGATATGACCTCTGCCTCTGATTTCGGAGGGTGTGGGTTCAAATCCAGTCCGGGGCATGCACCTCCAACTTTTCAGTTGTGTGCATTTTAAGAAATTAAATATCACGTGTCTCAAACAGCGAAGGAAAAACATCGTGAGGAAACCTGCATACCAGAGAATTATCTTAATTCTCTGTGTGTGTGAAGTCTGCCAATCCGCATTGGGCCAGCGTGGTGGACTATTGGCCTAACCCCTCTCATTTTGCGGAGACTCGAGCTCAGCAGTGAGCCAAATATGGGTTGATAATGATGATAATGATGACTCTTTCTGCCAGAACTATAATTGTTAAGGTTATCTGCTTCGAGGCGGGTAATGGTCGCCCTAAGCCGGATTTATATTTATCTGACGTTTCGTTTCGTGATGCATTAGAACAGTATCGGTATCTTACATTTTGTATGCGAAACATCAAAAGCCATCGCAACACCTTTTTTTTAAATTCTTTACAAGTTGGCCCTTGATTACAATCTCACCTGATGGTAAGTGATGATGCAGTCTAAGATGGAAGCGGGCTAACTTGTTAGGAGGAGGATGAAATTCCACGTACCGGAACGCTAAATCGCTTGGCGGTACGTCTTTGCCGGTAGGGTGGTAACTAGCCACGGCCGAAGCCTCTCACCAGCCAGACCCAGACCAATTAAGAAAATCTCAATCGGCCCAGCCGAGGATCGAACCCAGGACCTCCGTTTTGTAAATACACCGCGCATACCACTGCGCCACGGAGGCCGTCAATACATTGCCATACAAAATATATGATACCGATTCTGTTCTGATGAGTCACGACACGACACGTCAGATAAATGTAAATCCGGCTTAAGTGAACACTGAATATATATACTACGTAATAAAAAGTAAGACTGGAACTTGTAAATAATAATGTGGATAGTGAAAATTTGAGATTAAGTATCGATACAATATAACTTAGATGTATGAACTGTTATGTAAAATAAATGCAAGTACATCATTTTAAAACTGTATTTCTTTTTGTGTTGAGTAAGTGCCGATGGCTCCATGTGAGACCACTACGGCGTCACCGGGGGGTTTGGGCGGGCGCAGAAGCATCGCCTGATGAGACCCGAAGACTGAAATATAGTTAGAGGACGGAACGGCTCTCTAAGGGCGTCTCCTATGAGACTCGGACCTCGGCTTAGAGGGCCATTCGGGAGGGTGTAACCGTGAGCTGAGTGAATCAGTCCGGACGCCCCCGAGATCGTGAGTTAGAAAACCCACGTCCGGGTGACGTCAGATATCGGGGACCTCGTCTTCGCCGGCGAAGACGCTGTGTTGCTTGTGATTGTGTTGCCCGGGAAGCATTGTCGGTCGTCATGTCATCGTCTGGATCGTAAAGGACGTCCAAATCTTTTTTATGTCCATTTCAAACACAAATTGGTATTCAGAAACGTTTAGCAGCTAAATTTTACGCTACTCCATTAAAATGCTAAAGTAGTCGGAACTAGGCTTTACACAAAAATTACAGTAAGGGTGGCCGCTCACCCGCTCACTGGCAATTTTTAATTGGCCGACTATCGGACAACTATATTGCAAACGCTTACAATAGGGATGATGACAGTTTTTTATATTGTATATAAATTAAAAGTATGCTAATAGTAAAGCAATTTTGTAAAAGTAACAGGGTATCTGCGATCATTACTATCGGAGCTACAGGGATTTAAAGGATCAGATTTGTGGCGCTGCCGCGGATCCCTGAAAAACGCTCCATACATTATGGCACGAACTAATGACGTCGTAGGTAATGTAATGATCGTTCGATTTATATGTGCGTTCAAACAAAATTACGAATATCTTTGTTATTTGTGTGTTTATGTTTATAATTCATGTATTAAAAAATGTCACATTTAATGTAAGGAAGCTAAAATTGCATAAATTTTCATCTAATTACGATAAAAGATTTTTGCAAATATCCAGACAATCTTTGCTTTTTATGTATAAATTAGTTAACATTTACCTTATTTACCCCTAATGTATCATAAAAATCAATATATTCAAACCTTGTCATCATCCCCATTTAGTTGGATTAGATAGTTAATTTGTATAGGTTAGTGGCACCAAAAGTTGAACAGACCCCAATAGATGAACGTTTGAGCTAGAATCCCGAAAATAAAATTAATTACACCACTTACGCGTGTGCTATATTTTTACGCACACATAGCAATGTTTTCACTATACGTGTGCATAAAATTAGTCGGCCAAGAGTGAGCGGGGTCTCTAAGACCCTTATCAAATGACAATGCGCGCCAATAGGACATTAGCGTTGCGTCTGGAGGACTTCATTCATGAAAAGGATTATAATATAAACGACTTTAATAAACTATTTAAGCAAAAATTGAGTATCTATGAAAAAATAGTTTTTTTATTGGAATTTGAAGTTTCCGGGGCACGCTCATAGATGGCAATCTAAATTGGCGTCAGCTATCTATTTTGTCTATGTCTCTAGACATTTGAGTTTTGACATCTCTGTCGGTTTTCTGATGTTTGTGGTCATCTCTGTCTACTTGTCTATAGTGATCTGTGGTCTACTTGTATTCTGCAACAAGAGGAACGGCCATTTAAAAAAGAAAAGAAAGTTAAAAGGTGTCATGTGTGGAATGCGCTAATATTTGTTTTCTATTTATTATTGTGTGTGATGTGGACAAACAAATCCCTTGATTGATTTGCCGTTTCGTCGTTATTTTCTTTAAATGAAATAATTTTCGCCATGTTCTTGCTTCAGTATCGGACCGCAAAATTATTTCAAAATAAGTTCGTATATTAAACTTTTAAATCTACTTTTCACACATCAAAACATCGTCCTGAACCTTTGATAAAAGGCATACAGTATTCTGTAACTAATATTTGTTTAAATAAGATAGTCTGCATCATAAAAAGTATATCCTTTAAAAGTTATTCTTCAATTTCTCGTCCATAAAAATGCTCGTTATCAATTAATTCGATATTGTGACCTATTCATCATTATGGAACTCCGTTCAAACAGTGATGTTGGGAGAGTGAAATCAAAAAAACCCGTGTCAACAGCAAAAGTAAGTGTCTCATTGGTCAATCATAAAATAACCAAAGCTTTTATACTATTAGATAGGTTTCTAAAGAATCTAAACTGAGGTTTCAATTAAAATTGAACTGAACAAAGGTTTCTAATTGTCTTAATTTCATATAGTCACATAGTACACAATGAAAGTTATTTAAACTATTAATACCAAAACATTGTATATAATGTCGAGTTGTCTGTTCTTGAAGTGTGAACTATATATGACAAAATTGTGCACACATGCGCTCAGTGGATCACTCTTGATCACTGATTAATTTGAATCACTTTTTCCTGTGATTTTGTAGGCACATAACATATTTATAGTACAAAATATTGTTGTTACTAATTTTTTTTCTCTATTGTAAAGTACCAGGAGAGCCGTGATAGCCCAGTGTATATGAACTCTGCCTCTGATTCCGGAGGGTGTGGGTTTGAATCCAGTCCGGGGCATGCACCTCCAACTTTTCAGTTGTGTGTATTTTAAGAAATTAAATATCACGTGTCTCAAACGGTGAAGGAAAACATCGTGAGGAAACCAGCACACCAGAGAATTTCTTAATTCTCTGCATGTGTAAAGTCTGCCAATCCGCATTGGGCCAGCGTGGTGTACTATTGGCCTAACTCCTCTCATTCTGAGAGGAGACTCGAGCTCATCAGTGAGCTGTATATGTGTTGATAACAACAAAGTACCATTTGGTACTTCATAACATTACGATCTAGCTTACTTATGTGACTAATTAGTAGTTTAACTTAAACCTAAACTTATAATATATTAATAATAATAATCCATGTTGTTAATAATAATTAAAAATTTAACCTTTATAATGCGGGAAATTTGAATGCCCAAGCAAGTGGTCAAGGCTCCAGAGTAAGCAACCTTTTCACAATATGCCGTCTCAAGAACAACTGCCGACCGATTCTTGATCCAGCAGTTAAGCGAAAGCTTCTTAAGGTGTTGGTCGAAGCTTTTACTGATATAATGTTTGTTGTCCGCAGTTCTGCGTGGTATGCTTAGCCACAGATTGTAAATTGTACCCTCTGAGCAAATATGGTCTGGCAGAGGCGTATCGCAACTTGACTGATAAATCCGTAAGTTATTGACTTAAATGATTAATGGTTTAGTAGCACCTCTATGTGACAGCCTCCATTGCACAGTGGTATAAGCAGTGGATTTACAAAACGGAGATCCTGGATTTGAGCAAATCTCAGGCTGGGCCAATTGAGGTTTTTTTAACATGTTCGCTGTGGTACGAGGTCAATTGACCTCGTACATCTAGTCACTTCAAGAGAGACCCCACCACACAAAGTTTTACTATGAGGTCAAAAAACTGCACCAGAGGAAAGTACAGAGAAATCAGTGCCGCAGAGAACATGTTGATTGGCCCAGTTCTGTGGGAGGCTTCGGTCGTGTGTATACCTTGGCAAATTCGTTCGTAACACTCCCGATGGTTAGCCTGCTTTCATTGTAAGTAGATTGCATCATAGCTTCAATGGCTAACTGGTAAAAATAAAAAAAAATTATAATTAAGTTCTCTGGCTAATGATAATGGCTGACTAAATTCACTTTTAAAAAATAATTTCGTACAATTGGGTTTCTTTATTATGTTTATTTATACTATATATTTTTTTAAATACTATGTTTCTATTGTCCAATTTCTATAATTTAATTTTGTTTTCTTTCTTAATGCTTTTAAACTGCTTTCTCTATTTACTTTCATATTAGGTTTATAACTAAGTTTCTATGTTCTGTTCTTCCCTCAATAGGATCTGGCAGAATATCAGCGTTGTAGGTACTGATGTAGCCACAACATTCTAGCTGAATCGGATCCATTTTATTGGCTCAACACATTTAATTCTATAAATAATAGTTATAAGCACTAGTAAGCGCAGTGTTGGCCGACCCCCCCACCAGGTGGACTGACGACATCAAGCGAGTCGCAGGGATTCGCTGGATGCAGGTGGCTCAGTATCGTGATGTTTAGATGTCCTTACAAAAGGCCTATGTCCTGCAGTGGACGTCCATTGGCTGATATGATGATGATGATGATGATGAATAGTTATAAGTATCCAGACGTGTATTAGTTTTAAGTCTTCAATGTGTTGTGTAAACAAATAAACTGTTTTCTATTCTATTCAAATTTATCTTTCAGCTCCTGTGCAACGTGAACTTTGCACCGGAATTTTGCACAGAGTGTGCACAGAGGTTGGTAAACTGTGACAAGTTTAGAGACAAAAGTTTGAGAAGTTTCGACCTGTTGTTACAACTGTGTAAAAGGAAACAAGTGGTAAGCATTTTCATCTTCTAATCATTTTAATCAATACATGTAAATATAAAACCGGCAATGTAGGATTCCGTAGATTAAATTAGCACTTCTTCTTATTCTTCTTTCCTGGGCCATTTCCACACATTGCCACTGAGGTTGACCGTTGTACGTAGGTCCTTTTGGTGCTGATCCCCGCTGGAGTCACTCCAGCCAACCGAGCTTGCTCCAGAAGCTTAGCAGGCCGCCCAGGTCGCCGAACGCCTCTTGGAGTGTTGCTGGGGATAAAATGGATGCTGCATATTGTTCGGATACACCTATGCATCTAAGCATATCATGTATCGGGGTTTCCTCTTCCTCCATGCATGCTTTGCACAGAGAACTGTCGGTTATACCTTAGCTAAGCACTTATATAATGCACAAAATCCCAGTAATGCACAAAAATATCAATAAAGATACCCCATACCATGGGATAGATGATAAAAAATCCATGTAGAGAAACCCCAAAAACTTTTTTATTACTTAACTGTTATAGTATTGCATGTAATTTCATTATACATCCTACTTTTGTCAATTTTTTCATATATCCATAAACAATGTGAGGAAACCTGCAGGATGTTTATCCTTCACCGTTGAAAATTATACCAGAGAATTGTCTTAATTTCCTGTGAGTGTGAAGTCTACCAATCTACATTATTGGGCCAACGTGGTGGACTATTGGCCTAACTCCTCTCATTCTGAGAGAGACTCGAGCTCAGCAGTGAGCCGAATATGGGTTGATGATGATGATGATGATGACAATCTCCTTGATTTCAGTTAACAACAGAAGACATAAAAGAAATTGACCGAACGCAAAATCAACTTGCATCAAATATAAGCCAGAAAATATACAATCCTGATCACTGTGACTCACACGTAATACATAATCCGATAGAACAAACAGGACATTTACAAATTGATATAAAACCGAAAATAGAAGAATTAAATGATGCAAATAGTGAAGAAGAATACCTAGCAGATGATATAGATCATGGCACAGAGTTTATATATGAATACAATGAAGAAAAACATACAGAAATCGATACAGACGATTCAGATCAATTTATATATATTAAAAATGAGACATTAAATAAAAAATGTGACAATGTCACAGACAGCGAGAGTGATGTAGAAATAATAAATGATGTTGATGATGAAAAAAAACTTGATACGAAAAACAGTGATTATGTTTTAGTAATCGTCGAACCTAAAGATACAAATGCAGTTGAAAAAGGCAACACAAGTGATGCAAAAAAACGTAAAAAGGCAGTGAAAAAAGATGAATTGTCCCCAAAAAGAAAAACACCGAAGATGAGATTAAAGAAAAAGACAAAAAAATCAATTAAATCTGGCAATCAGGATTATTTAAAGTATTTTGAAGTCACCAAGTTGAGTCTGGAAGAGCAACTGGCTACAATACAGAGTAGGAAGGAGGCGCCGAACTTCAAAAAGTCTCGCTACAAATGTATGACGTGCTACAAAGGATTTTCAAATGTTACTACATATGAAGCTCATATGGCCAGACATACTGATGTGAGTATCTATTAAAAAAAAATAGAAAATAAAATCTTATTAATTAAAAAATTTAACTGACTTCAAAGATTCAAACATTGTACCATCGTAGGCGGAGCTGTGGCTCTTATTTTTGTTTTTTTTTCGCACCGCCTTCAAACCAATCAATAGATAACATATAAATACAATAGTACAGGAGCCGAAGAGGGGATTTTTGCAGTTACTCGAGCGCGGCAGATAAACATAAGGGACTATACCTTACACTTTGTCGAGTACCTCCACCGAGTATGAGCCCTTCATATTGGTGGGTACGTTTAGGGCAACCAAAAAAAAAAACTAACTTCATAACTACTCAACCAGCACGTCAGATTAAGATAAGGTAGGTGAGTTGATAGCTAAAAACTGCACATTTCGAAAATCTGACGATTTGAGCGTAACGTAATGGAATGGGAGGGTTTCAAAGTTACAAAATTAAACCCTTATATTTTAGTGCTCGAGGTACGAGTGCGATTAATTTTTTACTTATTTTTAAGGAAATAATCTTCTAATTAATCGCTAAAATTTTCTTACAATTTCAGTAAGCCAAAGTAATAAAAATTGTTTTTAAAGTCTGTAGTTTTTTTTTTCCACCGCTAAAAGCGGAAAAAGTAAATAACCATTTATTCTTCCTATAATTTAATCTACCAAATGTAATCGGTCTCAATGACGCTTGAGTAACTGCAAATTTAGCATCCCGGGCTCCCCTACTACAATGTTATTTTTCGCTTTTTAGAGTAATGCGCCTTTAACTGGGTTAATTTATTTTTTGTTTATTTTTCTAATTTTAGTATGCTATATTGACCATAAATCTACCACAATGGCTTGCTTCTCATGTTGAGATTAACCATGTACACAGGATATATTATACGGGAACCACGCGGGTGAAACCACGCGGCGTCAGCTAGTTTAACATAATACAAAAAAAAATATTAACAATATTTTTATTATTTTTTCAAATGAAGCTGTCATTTAAAAATATTAACAAATTAAGCTATCGTTAAAATGTTTGTCAGTTACTAGCTGACGCCGCGCGGTTTCACCCGCTTGGTTCTCGTTCCCTTAGGAGAACGGGGATAATATATAGCCTATAGCCTTCCTCGATAAATGGGCTATCTAACACTGAAAGAAAATTTCAAATCGGACCAGTAGTTCCTGAGATTAGTGCGTTCAATCAAACAAACAAACTCTTCAGCTTTATATATTAGTATAGATATAGATTATTATCAATTATCAAATCGCTAATTGTTACTGTTACATTAAATACTAAAAATTGGTATTTTAAAATCTTATTAATTTAATTAATACTTTGTTTTGTATTTTTACTTCCAAGACTAGGTTTGAATATATTGATTTTTATGATACATTCGGGTAAATAAGGTCAATGTTAACTAATTTATACATAAAAAGCAAAGATTGACTGGATATTTGCAAAATAAATAAGATTATGAAATTTCAAAATATATTGAAAAATCTTTTTTCGTAATTAGATGAAAATTTTAGCTTCCTCACATTAAATGTGACATTTTTTAATAATTAAACTATAAACCTAAACGCACAAATAACAAAGATATTAGTGATTTCTTTGAACGCCAATACGAATCTAACGATCATTATGTACCTACGACGTCATCAGTTCTTACCATTTTGTATGGGGCGTCTTTCAGGGATCCGCGGCAGCATACTCTTAATTTAAATACAATTTAAAAAACTGTCATCATGTATGTATAAATGTTCATATATTTTTTTTAAATCCCTCTTTTATTTTCAGAAATATGGTCCATTTGTATGTGAGATATGCGGCCTACATAACAAATCAAGTGACAGATATCGTCACCATGTCAAAAACCACAGCCGTGTGTACAGCTGCAATGTCTGTCCGTTTGTCACTACGTATGAGTAAGTCTTTTCACTACTTCTATTTATTTCATCATCATCAACCCATATTCAGCTCACTACTGAGCACGAGTCTCCTCTCAGAATTATAGGGGTTAGGCCAATAGTCCACCACGCTGGCCCAATGCGGATTGACAGACTTCACACATGCAGAGAATTGAGAAAATTCTCTTATATGCTGGTTTCCTCACGATGTTTTCCTTCACCGTTTGAGACACGTGATATTTAACTTCTTAAAATGCACACAACTGAAAAGTTGCAGGTGCATACTCGGACCGGATTCAAAGCCACACCCTCCCGAATCGGAGGCAGAGGTCATATCCACTGGGCTATCACGGCTCTCATAAAGAATTACACAACACTAAATATGGACGGCTCGAACGCCACGAAAATACTGAAGCCGACCGTACGGCGAGCGCCTTATCGCCAGTTGTTCCCGCCCGATCGCTACCCCTCTCTAACTCCCTACTGTTTACGGAAACAAGTCGCGCCACCTAGCGTCGGCACGAGCCAACGAGATCGAGCGACGTCATATCTGTCCTAGAATACATAGGGTTCATGTCACTGGATGTGATGCCCTTCAAGTCATGACAGACCATACAGACCATTTGTTGAATGTTTTTAATAACAGATTGCAAAGAAAAACACCACAAAAAAAAAATATCCGTCTGAGATTACTATTTCCTGCAGTACAAGTTCTCTTATGTTCCAGCATAACAGCAGAGAAACACGCGCTCTGGCACGACGGCATCACTTACAAGTGTGAAATATGCAGTGCAGAGTTCAGGTTGGTACACCAATGTTTAGCTGCAACCTTATACAGGATGCCCCGTAAATACTACGGCATACTCTACAGGGTGATAGCTGACATCAATAATTTTTAAAATCGGTCAATAAATTACGGAATTATCGCTGGACATTCATAAAAAAAAGCATACATACAGCCGAACGTAGAACCTCCTCCTTTTTGGAAGTCAGTTAAAAATAACGCAATATTTATGTTAGCCGATTTTTTTCTGTTTTTAACTTGTATTGATTTTTGTACAAAATACAAAAATCCTTCCTTCAGTGCAGTTTGATTATACTATGTCCAAAAAATTTACTTAAATTTTAGTTTTAATTTTATTAATTTTGTTGCATTGGTAGGTTTGTGATTTTTGGTTGTAAATTGAACTATAGAGCGACATTTTCATCCTGTGATGCAAGCACCTAATTAATTAAAAAAAAAAAAAATTTGTTTACAATAAAACATAATTTACTCCATAAGAATTTATTACGTATTTCAGTAAGAAAACAACATACTTGTCCCACCTGCGTATATGGCACCCCTCTGACGTGGTGTGCACTCTCTGCGGTTGCTCCTTTATCAACGACCGAGGTCTGCGGCTGCACATGAGCTACAAGCATCGCTCCAACGACATAGAGGTGACATTCTGTTGATGAACTTGTCTATGGCACCCCCCCGACGTGGTGTGAACTCTGTGCCTGCTCCTCATCAACAACCGAGGTCTGCGGCTGCACATGAGCTACAAGCATCGCTCCAACGACATAGAGGTGACATTCTGTTGATGAACTTGTCTATGGCACCCCCCCGACGTGGTGTGAACTCTGTGCCTGCTCCTCATCAACAACCGAGGTCTGCGGCTGCACATGAGCTACAAGCATCGCTCCAACGACATAGAGGTGACATTCTGTTGATGAACTTGTCTATGGCACCCCCCCGACGTGGTGTGAACTCTGTGCCTGCTCCTCATCAACAACCGAGGTCTGCGGCTGCACATGAGCTACAAGCATCGCTCCAACGACATAGAGGTGACATTCTGTTGATGAACTTGTCTATGGCACCCCCCGACGTGGTGTGAACTCTGTGCCTGCTCCTCATCAACAACCGAGGTCTGCGGCTGCACATGAGCTACAAGCATCGCTCCAACGACATAGAGGTGACATTCTGTTGATGAACTTGTCTATGGCACCCCCCGACGTGGTGTGAACTCTGTGCCTGCTCCTCATCAACAACCGAGGTCTGCGGCTGCACATGAGCTACAAGCATCGCTCCAACGACATAGAGGTGACATTCTGTTGATGAACTTGTCTATGGCACCTCTCTGACGTGGTGTGCACTCTGTGCCTGCTCCTTCATCAACAACCGAGGTCTGCGGCTGCACATGAGCTACAAGCATCGCTCCAACGACATAGAGGTGACATTCTGTTGATGAACTTGTCTACGGCATCCCTCCGACGTGGTGTGCACTCTCTGCGGCTGTTCCTTCATCAACGACCGAGGTCTGCGGCTGCACATGAGCTACAAGCATCGCTCCAACGACATAGAGGTGACATTCTGTTGATGAACTTGTCTACGGCATCCCTCCGACGTGGTGTGCACTCTCTGCGGCTGTTCCTTCATCAACGACCGAGGTCTGCGGCTGCACATGAGCTACAAGCATCGCTCCAACGACATAGAGGTGACATTCTGTTGATGAACTTGTCTACGGCATCCCTCCGACGTGGTGTGCACTCTCTGCGGCTGTTCCTTCATCAACGACCGAGGTCTGCGGCTGCACATGAGCTACAAGCATCGCTCCAACGACATAGAGGTGACATTCTCTTGATGTAAAACTTGTATATGGCACCCCTCCGATGTGGTGTGCACTCTCTGTGCCTGCTCCTTCATCAACGACCGAGGTCTGCAGCTGCACATGAGCTACAAGCATCGCTCCAATGACATAGAGGTGACATTCTGTTGGTGAACTTGTCTATGGCACCCCTCCGACGTGGTGTGCACTCTGTGCCTGCTCCTTCATCAACGAGAGAGGTCTGTGGCTGCACATGAGCTACAAGCATCGCTCCAATGACATAGAGGTGACATTCTGTTGATGTGAAACTTGTCTATGGCACCCCTCCGACGTGGTGTGCACTCTGTGCCTGCTCCTTCATCAACGACCGAGGTCTGAGGCTGCACATGAGCTACAAGCATCGCTCCAACGACATAGAGGTGACATTCTGTTGATGAACTTGTCTATGGCACCCCTCCGACGTGGTGTGCACTCTTCTTTCTTCTTCTTCTTTCTTCTGGGCCGTTTCCGCACTTAGCCAAGTGTTTGGCCGTTGTGCGTGGGTCCCTTGGTGTAGGTTCCCGCTGGATTTATTCCATCCAGCCGAGCTCGCTCCAGAAGCTTAGCAGGCCGCCCAGGTCGCCGATAGCCTCATGGAGTGTCGCTGAGGAGCCAATGTAGGTTGCTCGTTGTTCCGTTACGCCTCTGCAACTGAGCATAACGTGTAGCGGTGTCTCGTCCTCCTCCATGCAGGCTCTGCACAGAGGACTGTCGGTCAAACCTAGAATTGAAAGGTGTTTGTTTAGCGGGCAGTGACCTGTTATTAGGCCAACTACTGTTCTCAGCTTGTCTCGTGTGAGGTTCATAAGTTTCTTTGTTATCCTTGGGTCGAGGCCTGGGAGTGCCTCTTTTGTATGTCTACATGTGGTTATGCTGTCCTATAGTTCGGCGTGGGTTCTGATGGTTTGTTTGTGCAACCATGTTTTGTATTCACTGAATGGTATGGGTACTATTGGTTCGGGCCCTACTACCTTCAGTGTCGTGGCGCGACGCGCCAGTTCATCAGCCGCTTCATTACCTAAGATTCCGCTGTGTCCCTTTATCCATCTTAATGTAACTAAGTTATTTGTTGCAAGTTTTGTTAGGGCCTTGTGACAGTCTAGCAGTAGTTTTGACGTAGTCGAGTGTTTTGCCAGTGCTTTTAGTACTGCTTGACTGTCGCTAAGTATATTAATGTTAAAATTTTTTACCTGTCTGTTGGTCACGGCAACAGCCGCAGTTGTGATGCCGACGCATTCTGCCTGGAAGACTGAGTTGTGCTTACCAAGCGCTTGTGCAATCCGTATGTTGAGGTCTTGGCAGTAGACTCCTGCTCCAGGACTCTGTGCCTGCTCCTTCATCAACAACCGAGGTCTGCAGCTGCACATGAGCTATAAGCATCGCTCCAACGACATAGAGGTGACATTCTGTTGATGAACTTGTCTATGGCACCCCTCCGACGTGGTGTGCACTCTGTGCCTGCTCCTTCATCAACAACCGAGGTCTGCAGCTGCACATGAGCTATAAGCATCGCTCCAACGACATAGAGGTGACATTCTGTTGATGAACTTGTCTATGGCACCCCTCCGACGTGGTGTGCACTCTGTGCCTGCTCCTTCATCAACGACCGAGGTCTGCGGCTGCACATGAGCTACAAGCATCGCTCCAACGACATAGAGGTGACATTCTGTTGATGAACTTGTCTATGGCACCTCTCTGACGTGGTGTGTACTCTGTGCCTGCTGCAACAACATAGCAAACATCGCTCGCTGTTTGAGTCACGTCATATTTAATTTCTTAAAACACATAATTGAAAAGTTGGTGGTGCATACCCCGGACAGGATTGGAACCCACACCGTCTGGAATTGGAGGCAGAGGTCATATCCACTGGGCTATATCAGCTAATTAACTGTTTCAGAGCCCCTCGGGTCCGAAGTGCGAGCCGTGCAACATTCGGTTCGCATCTGAGAGCGCCTACCAACAACATCTGGACGTGTCCCTCAAACATGCCGACGATTCGTAAGTAAACCTGACACTTTGTTTTACAAGCTTATCTGTAGATTAGAGCAAGATTTGATTATAGACAGACAACTGGACAGGTGAAACTCACCTGTCCAGTTGTCTGTCTATAATCAAATCTTGCTTCTAAGTTAAATTTGATCCACTTACCGGTTTCCGATTTTATAAATCGGCTGACAATGCAATATTGTTATGACATAGAGCTGATCTGATGATGGAGTAGGAAGGTGGCCATAGGAACTCTGTAATTAAACGACGTAGCCCCATCGAGTTTGGGCTCGTTTGATTCGTCTTGACGAGTACTTTCATAAGATGGTATGAATCTGGTGATGGAGCTGGAAGGTGGACATAGGAACTACGTAATTAAGCGACGCAACGCTTTTAAGTTTGGACTCGTTTAATTCGTCTTGATGAGTACTTTCATACTAGATGGTATGAGTCTGATGATGGAGCTGGAAGGTGGCCATAAGAACTCTTTAATTAAACGACCGGACCCCACCGAGCGTGGGTTCAAATGATTCGTCTTGACGAGTACATTGTCTCTAATCATCAGACCCTGTAATCTGACGATCGAGCTGGAAGGTGGCCATAGGAGCTCTTTAATTAAACGACCGGACCCCACCGAGTGTGGGTTCAAATGATTCGTCTTGACGAGTACATTGTCTCTAATCATCAGACCCTGTAATCTGACGATGGAGCTGGAAGGTCCCCATAGGAACTCTTTAATTAAACGACTGAACCCCACCGAGTCTGAGTTTGTATGATACGTCTTGACTAGTACTTTGTCTCTAAATCATCAGACCCTGTAATCTGACGATGGAGCTGAAAGGTCCCCATAGGAACTCTTTAATTAAACGACTGAACCCCACCGAGTCTGAGTTTGTATGATACGTCTTGACGAGTACTTTATCTCTAGATGGTAAACAGGGTCTGATGATGGAGCTGCAAGGTGGCCAAAGGAACTCTGTAATTAAACTATGCAACCGCATCTAGTCTGAGTTTGTATTATTCGTCTTGACGAGTACTTTACCTTTAGATAGTATTCAGGGACTGATGATGGAGCTGGAAGGTGGCCATAGGAACTCTGTAATTAAACGACCGAACCCCACCGAGTGTGAGCTCGTTTGATTCGTCTTGACGAGTACTTTGTCTCTAAATCATCAGACCCTGTAGTCTGATGATGGATCTGGAAGGTGGCCATAGGAACTGTGTAATAAAACGGCACAACCCCATCGAGTTTGGGCTCGTTTGATTCGTCTTGACGAGTGCTTTGATACTAGATGGTATGAGTCTGATGATAGTAGTGGAAGGTGACCATAGGAACTACGTAATTAAACAACGCAACACTATCGAGTTTGGGCTCGTTTGATTCGTCTTGACGAGTGCTTTGATACTAGATGGTATGAGTCTGATGATAGTAGTGGAAGGTGACCATAGGAACTACGTAATTAAACAACGCAACACTATCGAGTTTGGGCTCGTTTGATTCGTCTTGACGAGTGCTTTGATACTAGATGGTATGAGTCTGATGATAGTAGTGGAAGGTGACCATAGGAACTACGTAATTAAACAACGCAACACTATCGAGTTTGGGCTCGTTTGATTCGTCTTGACGAGTGCTTTGATACTAGATGGTATGAGTCTGATGATAGTAGTGGAAGGTGACCATAGGAACTACGTAATTAAACAACGCAACACTATCGAGTTTGGGCTCGTTTGATTCGTCTTGACGAGTGCTTTGATACTAGATGGTATGAGTCTGATGATAGTAGTGGAAGATGACCATAGGAACTACGTAATTAAACAACGCAACACTATCGAGTTTGGGCTCGTTTGATTCGTCTTGACGAGTGCTTTGATACTAGATGGTATGAGTCTGATGATAGTAGTGGAAGGTGACCATAGGAACTACGTAATTAAACAACGCAACACTATCGAGTTTGGGCTCGTTTGATTCGTCTTGACGAGTGCTTTGATACTAGATGGTATGAGTCTGATGATAGTAGTGGAAGGTGACCATAGGAACTACGTAATTAAACAACGCAACACTATCGAGTTTGGGCTCGTTTGATTCGTCTTGACGAGTGCTTTGATACTAGATGGTATGAGTCTGATGATAGTAGTGGAAGGTGACCATAGGAACTACGTAATTAAACAACGCAACACTATCGAGTTTAGGCTCGTTTGATTCGTCTTGACGAGTGCTTTGATACTAGATGGTATGAGTCTGATGATAGTAGTGGAAGGTGACCATAGGAACTACGTAATTAAACAACGCAACACTATCGAGTTTGGGCTCGTTTGATTCGTCTTGACGAGTGCTTTGATACTAGATGGTATGAGTCTGATGATAGTAGTGGAAGGTGACCATAGGAACTACGTAATTAAACAACGCAACACTATCGAGTTTGGGCTCGTTTGATTCGTCTTGACGAGTGCTTTGATACTAGATGGTATGAGTCTGATGATAGTAGTGGAAGGTGACCATAGGAACTACGTAATTAAACAACGCAACACTATCGAGTTTGGGCTCGTTTGATTCGTCTTGACGAGTGCTTTGATACTAGATGGTATGAGTCTGATGATAGTAGTGGAAGGTGACCATAGGAACTACGTAATTAAACAACGCAACACTATCGAGTTTGGGCTCGTTTGATTCGTCTTGACGAGTGCTTTGATACTAGATGGTATGAGTCTGATGATAGTAGTGGAAGGTGACCATAGGAACTACGTAATTAAACAACGCAACACTATCGAGTTTGGGCTCGTTTGATTCGTCTTGACGAGTGCTTTGATACTAGATGGTATGAGTCTGATGATAGTAGTGGAAGATGACCATAGGAACTACGTAATTAAACAACGCAACACTATCGAGTTTGGGCTCGTTTGATTCGTCTTGACGAGTGCTTTGATACTAGATGGTATGAGTCTGATGATAGTAGTGGAAGGTGACCATAGGAACTACGTAATTAAACAACGCAACACTATCGAGTTTGGGCTCGTTTGATTCATCTTGACGAGTGCTTTGATACTAGATGGTAACCAGTAAATATAAATAATAATAATGAATTAAACTCTTGTTTGTTCATAGCACGTTGGAGCCAGACTCTCCAAAGATACCGAACAACAAATTGAATATGAAGCATGCGCCCAGAAGCAGGCAAGACATCCAGACAGTGGAGTGCGAACTGGTGAGTATTATAATTTTTTTTTTAGTATTTGCCATATTTTTTTAAATATGACCAATATTTCTTTTCCCCTCTAACTAGTCGGGAATGTGTTAGGAGTGGGTGCGACTATAGTCCAACGGGGCAGGGATCGAACCACCACTCCTTGGTGATGAGTCCGACACCTTTACCGTTGAGCTATGGAGGCTATTTGATGAGCTTTTCAGTTGTGTGCATGCAGTTTTCAGGGTGAAACGTACGTAGAGAGTATTTTGTCGGACCTGGGTGACGTTGTCGCATGGGTTCGCCGAATTTTCGCGGATGATAGCAAAATAAATAAATCATTATATAATCATGATGAACTTCCGCAAAGTAACGCCTGCTTCTATCCAATAGTTTCTTTACATTTTTGGGTAAGTAAACGCAGACATGTTGGTGAAAAAATTTGACAATGAATGACGACGCGTGCACCGAAGTGACAAGACCGAAACGCGCGGGCACAGATTAATACTTCACAGATTCATAATACATGTAATGTCAGTTAGACGGAGAACTTTGATTGACACTTTAGCCGTGTGGGAGAGATGTAATGAAAGACTTGGTTTGTATCCAATTGTATCGAATGTATTGAATCAAAAACGTATTACTTATATTTACACAATCAATCTTACAAAACTAGGAACGCACAGTAGTGCAGATGGTGTGGACGTCCAATCACACAAATCTTGAGTGAATCAGCGTGATATAAATATGCGGCGCCGACGATTCGCGCGGAGCAGTGCAAACTTGTAGTTCACGTTGATATGTCGTCCGTTGCTCCGGCGGTGGAAGTGCAGACGTATGCACGAATTGGTATGCACGTATGTAGCCAGCGAAGGTGTGTGAGTATATATCGGCGCATTTCACGTGCGGCTGTGCGGCCTCAGTTTGCTGCGGCTCGGCGCAGCGCGCGGTCGCTTGCTTGGCATGTATGTAGGCAGGTAGCTACAACACCAACACAGAGCGCGAGCGCAAACATTATTATTGATTAATCTGTGGCTATAAAGGATTATATTTTTATTTCCAGTGCGGTACACAGTTGAAAGGCTTCAAGCTGTATGCCCTCCACTTCAGCAAGATCCATCCGGACAAGACGAGCAGTCAGCTCCGTCCAAACTTGGAGCAGTTCCTGTGCGATCAGTGCGGGAAGTCCTTCAAGGTGAGCCCATCATCATAAACAGCCGATGGACTTTCACTGCTGGACATAGCCTTGCATGGACTTCCAACGGTCTCGGTCCATCTAGTGGGGGGTCGAACAACACTGCGTTTCTGGTAAGGTTGCCATTCCAGCACCTTGGGACCCCATTCCTCGGCTCAATGTGTCCTCTAAACTTGGAGTAGTTCCTATACAATCAGTGCTGGAAGTCCTTCAAGGATAGCTGATTGACTTCCACTGCTGGACATAACCTTGCATGGACTTCCAACGGTCTCGAGCTGCCAACATCCAGCGGCTCCCTGCAACCCGCTTGATGTCTTCCCTCCACCTAGTGGGGGGTCGACCAACTGTGCTTGCCGGTGCAGTGTCACCATTCTAGCACTTTGGGGCTCCATTCATGAGCCCTCCAAACTTGGAGCAGTTCCTGTGTGACCAGTGGGGAAAGTCCTTCAAGATGAGCCCATCATCATCTTTATCAGCCAATGGAGGTCCACTGCTAGACATAGTCTTGCATGGACTTCCAACGGTCTCGGTCCATCTAGTGGAGGGTCGAACAACACTGTGCTTCTGGTGGGGTCACCATTCCAGCACCTTGGGACCCCATTCATCGGCTCAATGTGTCCTCTAAACTTGGAGTAGTGCCTATGCAATCAGTGCTGGAAGTCCTTCAAGGATAGCCGATGGATGTCCACTGCTGGACATAACCTTGCATGGACTTCCAACGGTCTCGAGCTGCCAGCATCCAGCTGCTCCCTGCTACCTGTTTGAAATCCTCGGTCCATCTATTGGGGGGTCGACCAACTGTGCTTACCGGTGCAGTGTCACCATTCCAGCAACTTGGGGCCCCAGGGGCTCCATTCATGAGCTCTGTATGCCCTCCAAACTTTGAGCAGTTCCTGTGTGACCAGTGAGGGAAGTCCTTCAAGATGAGCCCATCATCATCATTATCAGCTGATAGACTTCCACTGCTGAACATAACCTTGCATGGCCTTCCAACGGTCTCGGTCCATCTAGTGGGGGGTCCAACAACATTGTGCTTCTGGTGGGGTCACCATTCCAGCACTTTGGGACCCCATTCATCGGCTCAATGTGTCCTCTAAACTTGGAGTAGTTCCTATGCAATCAGTGTGGGAAGTCCTTCAAGGATAGCCGATAGACGTCCACTGCTGGACATAACCTTGCATGGACTTCCAACGGTCTCGAGCTGCCAGCATCCAGCTGCTCCCTGCTACCTGTTTGATGTACTTGGTCCATCTATTGGGGGGTCGACCAACTGTGCTTGCCAGTGCGGGGTCACCATTCCAGCACCTTGGGGCCCCATTCATCAGCTTTATGTGCCTCAACTTGGAGCAGTTCCTGTGCGATCAGTGTGGGAAGTCATTCAAAGTGAGCCCATTATCACCATCATCATTTACAGCTGATGGACGTCCACTGCTGGACATAGCCTTGCCTGGACTTCCAACGGTCTCGAGTAGAGAGTAGTCAGCAGGTGGCGTAAAACAAAAATAACCATAGTATTAGTAATACACACACATACAAATAATTTACATCCTAATACATAAACAATATTACACAAATACCTACAATAATGAATAAAATACATATCAAAATATACTAATAAATCTATACTAATATTATAAAGATCTATACTAATATTATAGAGATCAATGTCAGAGAAAAAAGGCTATTTTTATTTATTTATTTATTTATTTATTTGTGTGTAACTTGGGTTTTAATTTTATTTAGTTACATTTATTCGCTTTAATGAATTTTAATAAGATCCTTGTATTTTTTAAATTTTAATGATACCGGGTACAAGAGTGGACCTGAAATGGACCATCTACTTTCAGCTAATTCGGTTCAGTAGTCGAGGCGTGAAAGAGTAACAAACATTCATATCATCAAAATCATCAGTTTTCGCAAATCTCGGGAAACCATAGTTTTTTTCGGGATAAAAAGTAGCCTATGTGTTAATCCAGAGTGAAATCTATTTCCATTCCAAATTTCAACCAAATCGCTTCAGTAGTAGCGGCGTTATAGAGTAACAAACATCCAAACATACAAACTTTCGCGTTTATAATATTAGTAGGATTATCAATTATCAATAATGTAGGCTGTCTGGCCTTTTTACCCAAATGTCCGGCTTTTAATTTCGGCGACCTGGCAACCCTATTGAAGTTATATGAGATGAATAAATGATGTAACCTTTGTGTCCAGTACCCCAGCCTGTTGAAGGACCACCAGCTGGTGCACTCCGGCGTGAGGAAGTACCAGAGCGACAAGTCGTACCCCTGCCCCATCTGCGGGAAGAAGTTCACGCTCAAGGGCAACACTGACCGCCACATGTGGGTGAGTGGTTTACCTTATCTATGACTAGACGTATGACATAGAGGAGTTAGACATGGAGATGCATCGCACCCAAATTCAAAATTGTGCCTTTTTTTTTAAGTTTACTCCTTAAGTATCGATTTTTCATATAGCCCCCGGTATGAAAAAAATATATGCAGTAAAATTCGATGAACGAATGACAGCGTTACGTTTTTCTGCGCACCTTTCACTGTGCGCTGCCGCAGGGCACGCCCGCACGCATGTGCACGCTGTTGGCGGGCGCGCACGTCGCGGGCTGCTGCTCCTCGGTTGCGCACCTTTCACTTCAAGCGTAGTCAATCTGAAAGAGTAAACTCTATTCGTGCGTCGGAGCTGATACACACTTTTTTTACATAAAAATGGAACCGAATTCAAAGACATATTTTAGTTATTTTGATTTTAGCACAAAATTACTCAACCGATTTTCATGATAATGAAATGGGACCAATCTTAATCGACGAAGTTATGAGGTAACAAACATTAAAGAAAACGAATAAAAAGCATACGAATTGAGAATCTTATCATTTTTTTGAAGTCGGTTAAAATTAAAAAAACGAAGCGCCATTTATAAGCCTCAGGCTTAACTGTATCGTAAGACATTCTTAGTGTACAAAAAGGGATTGTTTCAAAGTTCTCTAAGAACGCCATCTACTGGTAATTCAAGGTAACAAACACTGTTTCAAAACCCGATTGAAAATTTTCGTAACACATTCACCAACTTTCTTAACTTAAGTGTAGGTAAAGTAGTTTTACTTCGAAAACGTGGTCACGACTGGACTGAATAATCTCGTCGTTTTATCGTGGTATGTACCCGTTTAAATAATAATCATAATGAAAAAACACGAAATAAGTTTAAAATCATTAATTTATGATAAACAATAATTGCAACACGAAACATTATTGCGCTATATTACAAATGCGACTGGCAGCGTGACGGTGTCCACGCTGCCTCACAAACAACTGAAGCTCAAGTCATCAAATACTCTCTCTTATTTGTACCAACACTGATACATCCCCTCTACAATAATATAAATAATGGATGTTAATACCACCTGAGCCGTTTATAGCCTAATGGAGCCAGAGAATTAAGAAAATTCTCTGCGTGTGTGAAGTCTGCCAATCCGCATTGGGCCAGCGTGGTGGACTATTGGCCTAACCCCTCTCATTCTTAATTCCGGTTAACTGTACTGTTTCATCTCTCCCCCAGACGCACAAGAACGTAAAGCCCTTCAAGTGTCACTCGTGCGAGAAGACGTTCGTGAACCCGTCGGACCGCGCGCGCCACGTGCTGCACGTGCACCTCAAGCAGCCGTGGCCCAAGAAGAACCCCGGCCCGCGCATACGCCGCAGTCGCACGCTGCACGCCAAGGAAACCAGCGAGATCAAATGGCGCGAAGGTGAGCTTTGTATATAGTATGTAATCCCTCTTTCGCATAAAACTGTGCCTACAATTCCCCCATCTCCCTCGCATCTACTCCGTCTACATTACTCCCTCATCTCTCTCTTGTACGTCACTCCCCTACCTCTCGCATCTGCCCCGTACTCCCTGTGTCTCACCCCGTCTTGTACTCCTCAAGCAGCCGAAGGTAAGCTTTGTTAATAGTATGTAATCCCTATTTGGCATCAACTGTGTCTACAATTCCCCCAACGTATGTTAGTAGAATTTAATTCCCCCATCTGTCCTGCTCCATCTACATCCCTCTCTGTACTCCCTGCGTCTCACCCCCCGTCACGTGCTACACTGTGCACCTCAAGCAGCCGTGGCCCAAGAAGAACCCCGGCCCGCGCACGCGCCGCAGTCGCACGCTGCACGCCAAGGAGACCAGCGAGATCAAATGGCCGAAGGTGAGCTTGGTATATAGTGTGTACTCCCTAGTGTGTCTGGGTCTGCAAACCTCCCCCCCCCCAACCTTTCTTAGTAGAATGTAATCCCCATCTCTGGCATCTGCCCTGTAGCCCTGTAGCCCTCACCTTAACCCCTGTGTCACCCCTTGTCTCGTGTGCCTTAAGCAGCCGTCACACAGCACGCCAAGGAGACCAGCGAGATCAAATGGCCAAAGGTGAGCTTGGTATATAGTGTGATAATCCCTCTTTCGTATAAACTGTGTCCACAATTCCCCCAACGTATGTAAAACGCATCTGATCCATGTACATCACTCTCTCTGATCCATGTACATCACTCTCTTTATTCCCTGCGTCTCACAGCCCCCCCCCCCCCCCCCCACTGCTGTGTTACACGCGCACTTCAACCAGCCGTGGCCCAAAAAGAACCTTTGTTAATAGTATGTAATCTACCTACCGTGTCTTGTGTCTGTAACCCCCCCCCCCCCCCTAATATTTGTTAATATAATGCAATCCCCCACTCTTCCTAGCATCTACTGTGTCTACATCCCTCCCCCGACCTTTGTTAGTAGAATATAATCCCAATCTCTCTCGTATCTGCTTCCTACTCCCTGTGTCTCAACCCCTGTCTCGTACACCACAAGCAGCCGCACACTGCACGCCAAGGAGACCAGCGAGATCAGATGGCCGAAGGTGAGCTTGGTATATATCTGCTCCATCTACATCCCTCTCTGTACTCCCTGCGTCTCACCTTCCGTCGCATGCTGCACGCACACCTCAAGCAGCCGTGGCATTCTGAAATTTGTTAATAGAATGCAATCCCCCACTCTTCCTAGCATCTACTGTGTCTACATTGCCTCCCCCCCCCCTCAGATATTTGTTTATAGAATGTAATCCCCCCACTATCCTCCCATCTGTGAGGTCTGTATCTACATCCCCCCTCACCTTTTTTAGTAGAATGTAATCCCCCATCTCCCTCACATCCAATCCGTCTACATTACTCCCTCATCTTTCTTTTGCACTACATCACTCAACACCACCCTATCTCTCAACACCAGCGAAATAAAATGACCGAGCTTCGTTAATACATATTTCGATTTCAACACGATATTACTGCCAGACCTGGCCCAAATAGGAAAACCTCAAACAGCCCAGCCGGGTTCGAACCCAGAATTTCTTTTAAATCCACTAGCCATACCACTGTGCCACGGAGGCTGTCATTAGAGAATAAGGTTTTACTGTTTATGAGTTTCGTGTATAAATACAAATGAATTTCTTTCCAGGGTGAACGTGACGAGGAACTGACAACCGAAGAAGATTGAAGAGTTTACTTGTATACAGAAGAATCAGTACAGAACATTTCACACCATTGGTTCACTAAGTGGACCCCCAAGGGTGACCCCCTGCTCAGCAGGGGTCTACGTTGGCGTGACGAACAAATAACCCGTCGGCTCACTGCTGAGCTCGAGTCTCCTCTCAGAATGAGAGGGGTTAGGCCGATAGTCCACCACTAGTGACATATCTCTATTATAAAATCTTTGGCACAGAATGAATTTTAATTTTATTGTTACTTTACTTATAAATGTATATAAATGAAATAATTTTATAAATAAGTTATGTTTATGTCATAGTCAAGTAATTTACTGCGGTATAATTTCCTTTTCTAAAACAATTAAATTTTATTTAAATAGAAATTGATGTTTTTTTTATTCTTTACAATTAAGCCCTTGACCACAATCTCACCTGATGGTAAGTGATGATGCAATTTAAAATCCCACCAGCCAGACCTGGATCAATCAAGAAAACTTTAATCGACCCAGCCAGGGATAGAACCCAGGACCTCCGTTTTGTAAATCCACCTTAGGAAACACAAGCCAGGCTTTCCACAACTTCGCTGTTCTTTCGAGAAAGCCTTTTCAACAGTGTGGGTTCTCTTGTGTATTAATAACTTGCTCTATTCTGTAGTTTTATAACTACACATCACAAAGGATGAAGGCTTTTCACCAGTGTGGCTTCTTTTGTGTCTTAATAAATTAATTAATAAATTAATTATCTTGCAGTTCTATAATTTTACACCATTGTGCGTTTCGCTAATATGTCTTAATAACTTACTTTTCCAGTTTTATAACTGCACGAAGCTTTTCACCAGTGTGAGTTCTTTTATGTCTTAATAAATTACCTTTTTCTGCAGATTTATAATTGCACATGTCACAAGAATAAGGTTTTTCGCCTGTGTGGATATTTTTATGTGCTACAAAATGACATCTAAATGCAGTTTTATAATTGCACGTCTCACAAGAATAAGGCTGTTCACCAGTGTGCTTTCTCTAATTAGTTTTAAAAATAATCTGCGTAGGTTTCTCCTGGACAATGCGTTTTATGACATAAATGAATTTTTAACTTTGACATTTTAATATAAATTTATTCTTTTGACAATATGATGTAAATTGATTTTTGATTCATTTATTTTTTATTTGTATTTTCTTTTTTTCAAATTAATTAATATTGTTCTTCTATTCATTATTAAAAGTAATTTCTGGAATGACATAATATTTACTGTAAATGTAACTAATATAATATTTTGCATGCCAATCGGGCGTGATACAGAACAGATTATATTTATTTGTTAAGACCTTGTAAACTGTATCAGCAAATAAAGGATTGTATTTGTATTTGTATTGTATTTGTATTTCTCATGTGCTTCAATAAATTATCTGTATGTGCACATTTATAATTGCATATACTACAAGAATAGGGCTTTTCACCAGTGTGGATTTTTTTATGCCTTGACAAATGACGTTTTTCTGCAGTTTTATAACTGCATATATCACAAGAGAAAGGCTTTTCACCAGTGTGAGTACTTATGTGTCTTGACAAGTTATATTTTCCTGTAGTTTTATAACTGCACAACTCACAGGAATAAGGCTTTTCACCAGTGTGGATTTTTTTGTGTTTTAATAAATAACTTTTTTTTGCAGTTTCATAATTACATATATCACAAGAGTAAGGCTTGGCAGCAGTGTGGATTCTCACGCGTGGTTTCTCATCTGGTACAGCTTGTTTGGGTTTCTTGAATATGTCGTATAACTGGACTACACAATTTGTGAATCTATTTATATCTGTGTACGGTTTGGTGCCGCTCTGAGATGATCGCTTGTCCAGTTGGTCGATGTTAGTTTCAAGGATTTGTTCGCTTTTCTGGATCGCACCTGCTTCTTCAGTTGCCTGCACTTTGTTATCGTTGTTTGCCGCAAGTCTCGCGGACAGTGGAGCCACTGAAACAACACATTCTTCTTATAATTGACTCCGACAAACCTTTGCGACAGCTCTACTGCTACTATCTGTGCGCCTGAACGTCACTCCCGCGACTTTACAGGGCCAGAGGTGCAGGGTTCGATCCCCGGCCGTTGGACTATTGTCCTGCCCTGCTCGTCACTTACCTAAAGCCTGAGCGCAGTCTGCAGACGGGGGAGGGTCATCATTCAGCCTCTGACTTCCTGTTCTGTGAAACATAGCAGCAGAATGTGAGTTTGCTAGCACAACGTTATCCGTGGTGCAATGGTATGCGAGGTGGTACTAGACAGGTCCTGGGTTCAATCCCGGGCTTCACACTTCACACACACAGAATTATTAAGGTATGCAGGTTTCGTCACGATGTTTTCCTTCACCGTATGAGACACGTGATATTTAATTTCTTAAAATGCACACAACTGAAAAGTTGGAGGTGCATGCCCCGGATTCGAACCTATGTCTTCCAAATCGAAGGTAGAGGTCATATCCACTGTACTATGACAGTATATTATTATAGAACGGCCTCCGTGGCGCAGTGGTATGCATGGTGGATTTACAAGTTGGAGGTCCTGGGTTTGATCCCCGGTTAGGACCGAATGAGGTTTTCTTAATTGCTCCAGGTCTGGCTGGTGGGAGGCTTCGGCCGAGGCTAGTTACCACCCTACCGACAAAAACGTACCGCCAAGCGGTTTAGCAAGTGTGGATTTCATCCTACTCCTAACAAGTTAGCCCGCTTCCATCTTAGACTGCATCATCACTTACCATCAGGTGAGATTGTAGTCAAGGGCTAACTTGTAGAGAATAAAAAAAAGAACTGTACAAACAGAAAGTGTTTTACAAGCCATGCAAGCAAACACAGGTGTCGTTGTATACTGACTTGTTCTGCAGCACGAGTGAGTCACAGCTATGCTTCACAACTGCACGAGGCTGTGATGCAGGACATACAGCATTGCTGCCATCGTTCTGTCAAGTATAAAACTCATTCACAACACGTCTGTCTGTACACAGAGGAAATATGTTAATGGTCACAGAAGTGGGATACATTTTTTTTTTTAATTCTTTATAACTAACATTTATAAATTACCCTCAATAGCTCATCGGTTAGAGCGGTTGGACTCATCAGCCAGGGGTGGTGGTTCGTTACCCGCCTCGTTGGTCTATTGTTTCGTGATGTTTGGAAGTGCCTACAAAAGGCCTATGTCCTGCAGTGGACTCCATCGGCTGATAGGATGATAATGATGATGATTAGTTAGCCCTTGACTACAATCTCACCTGATGGTAAGTAATGATGCAATCTAAGGTGGAAGCGAGCTAACTTGTTAGGGAGGAGGATGAATATACACCCCTTTCAGTACACGACATCATACAGGAACGCTAAATCACTTAGCAGTATGCATTTGCCAGTAGGGTGGTAACAAGCCACGGTCGAAGCCTCCCACCAGCCAGACCTGGACCAATTAAGAAAACCTCAATCAGCTCAGCTGGAGATCAAACCCAGGACCTTCGTCTCGTAAATCCATTGCACCAAGTCTCACCTGGAGATGCATGATCATATGTTCCTTGTATGCTTCTTCTTGCACAAAGTCTTCATAGCACAACGTACAACCGAAGACTGTACTTTCACTCTTTATGTAAATGTAACTCTCTGTTCCGACCACGTCTTCTGAAATGCAGGAAGCCTCTTCTTTTAAACAAAGAGCCTCATGTAGAGCTTCATCATCTTGCATCGGTTCCAACTTTATGCTCATGTTAGAGAATTCATCTCTATTTACACACTCGTTGCTGGAATTGTCATCTTCGTGTACCGATTCTGAGTTATCAGAGTTTGACATGGAGTCAGAACTGTCTTCACGCTTCAGCACAAATGTTACATCTCTGACAGATTCCTCTGCTGCTGTCCGTTCCTCATCGGTGTGATCTATGTACAAGTCACAGTAGTTTGCTGCTAATGTTGTCTGTGTTAACTTACACTGCAGATGTTTCATAGTATGGTTCATAGGTTCCTTATGTTGTATATTAATCTGAAACAAAAAGGTTAGTTGAAGTTTTTTAAAGGAAGGTCTTAAATTAATTATTATCGCTTTCTTTGATCATAAAAAATATATTGTATTTTTTTTTCGTGTTTAATTTTTTTTCTCATCTCTACTCGGCAATCTGTCATTCAACTTTGAGATGTTGGTCAGAGATTGTGTCATCAGAAGAAGTAAGTCCATTATCTCCTATTCTGCTGTATTCTATCTATCATAAGACCAAAATATTTAGTAATAATTTATTATTATAGTCTGCATAATTCGAACAGTGCGTGTTGCCAGTGATGACGTACGGATCCGAGACTTGGTTGCTAACTATGGGCCTTATTAGAAGGCTTAAAGTCACTCAGTGGGCGATGAAGCGACCTATGATATATATGGAGAATCAAAGTGGTGGCTCGTGACTGTTTTGTTTGGGAGTCTATGCAAGAGGCCTATGTCCAGCAGTGGAAATCCATCGGTTGGTAATGATGTCTAAATACTTACTAATTTATTTTGTTCACGGAAGTCTGTCAGCAGTGAATGGGCTCTCAAGCTCAAGTCTCTAAATCTGCTGAAGTTGATCAATCTCTGAGCACACATCACACAGAGCGTTTGCTTCAGGTTTCCTCGACGACACAACTGAAACAACTGCACACAATAGGGTTTTGAACCTTTAAATATATTAATTTTTTGAGACATTTGAAAAATTACATCAGTATCAGCTACCCAGTAAATACTTATCTGAACTTAATTGGATCAAAAATCATAAAGTTTTAGCTTCTTTACAAGTAAAAGAGACATTTTTTATTACAAGAAGTATAAACATAAACACACAAACAACAAATATATTTGTAATTTGTGTCTGTAATTTAAGAATGTGAAATTACAATCCAACCATATGTAGTATGGGCTGTTTTTAAGCAATTAACAGAGCTGAACAATTTACTTTTACTAAATTGCGCTACTATTCACAAATTTAAATATACACAATTAAAAAAATGTAGTCAAATGCCCAATGAAGTTGTCAACTCACAGACAGACCAGTCAGCTGTTCATATGCCTCCTCCAACTTGTGTTTACTCATTAGAGACAGCTTGCTGTCAGAGTCCAGGCATATCATGCACATCTGTAAACCAACCATATACCAACAGTTACTTCTACATGACTGATTGCATGTAAGTAATGATATAATTATTTAGCCTTTCCTTGATCTACATTATCAACATTGTAAATTATACTCACATGCAAGTATAAATATATCTTGGCACTTTTTCATCTAAGTTCTCAAATAAAAACATAATAAACAGACCTGCACTATTGAAGGAACTGCATTAGAGTGAATCTGCCGCACACAACTCTCTGTTGTATAAAAGTCATCATCTAGGAAGTGCTGGGAGCAGACCACAGCAGGGTCGGGCAGGTGATGGTCTTGTGTGCCGAGGGCTCTGAGCCAAGCAGTACGGAGATTGCCTTCACTGGGTAATCTGGAAATTAACATTCATGGTATCCATCACGGTTAAAAACATTTACTAAGTCAAGGTTACTACACAATGGATGAATTCCTTAATGACAAAGATGCTTGGAAGTCATTGGAACAGGTTCCACCTTCACACAGGAAGTAAGTGTGAAAGAACAATATAGATAATTTTAACAAGTAAGTATAAACTATAAAAATGTATGATTTATTGTAAGAGCAACTGTTGAGTTTATCACTGGCTCTTCTGGAACCTGTGTACTGTAGGTAGTCTTTACTCAAACTTGATGTTTTAAAAGTACATGTAAACTAAGCCTTCAATACTTGAAATAAATGAATTTTGAATTTGATACTAGTCTTCAATTGTTTTAGGTTTAGGTAATCAAAAAATTATAATAAAACTTTGACACACATGGCTTTCAATATGATATTATAGTAACTGGAGTCAAGAAACGGAACCAATAAAGCTCAGTCACACAGTACACAGTGCGTGAGACAAGGTCATAATTCTTTGTCTTTGCTGGAACTTTTCCACACTTGGTAGCACTATATTCTTTATGGTAGCTTGTAGATTTTGATAGTCAGAATAAGACTGGTTGACAAAGAGTTGTAATGTTGTCTGTGAGATTGGCGGCTGTGGCTGAAATACATGAGATAAATAATTCTACTCACGCATGAAAGGTAATTCCCGTTCTCTCAGATGTTGACATATTGTCGGAAGTATTTTCGCAGAAAGGCACGCAGCACCGCATTATTGATATGTCGTCACGAATACAATAGTCCTCAACTGATAGGTACTGCTCTGCTTTTAGTGCTTACTGTAGTCAGCTCTACTACACCTCATAAACGACTCGGAAGTCGGAGGGCACATATGGGCAGTTAATATTAATAAATTTGTCACCAGTAGTGAAACTCTTTGTATAGCCTGAGAATCTCGTAGAGAGTAATACTAATAATAATAATAAATAATAATATATTCTTTGCACAGAATTCATGCAACACTTCACTTCAGGAAGTGCATCAAGTCAACAATCGGACTCCTTTGACTTTTTTAGACTCGGTGACAATTTTCGACTTTTTGTTTTTTGTTATGTGATTTGTACGGTTTATTTAACATTAACAGTCCATAAAAGTAGATGTTTTATTTTAAATTAAACTAATTTTTCAAAAATAATTATCACAGAATAATTATTTTTTAGTAAAGTGTAAATGCATTTGACAATTGAATTGACAGTTGACATAATGTTGAGTACATGACAGATGGTAGCCTTTTTTGCTTTTAGGGTTCCGTAATCCGAAAGGAACTCGTAAAGTTTCTCTATGTCCGTCCATCCGTCCGCGGCTTAGCGCAGAGACTATTTCTACTAGGAATCTGTAAGTTAGCTAAGTATGTAAGGTAAGGAACATATTGACGCCATTTTCATTTTATAACATTTTTATTTTTTATTAAGAAATTGGGGTTGCCACACTTCGTTTAGAAAATCTTACCCATACGTTACTAAAACAATATTCAACGAGAGTGTCTTTCTATATTTTTGTAGAAGAAAAGTATTTATTCAGTTATTAAAGTCATATTTAAATCTAAAAATGTATTAGATTTATCACAATATTATGTCAGGCGTGAGCTACTAACGATAATAATATTGCTACAACAACCAGACGGTAGAACCGTATGGATGATGACACCACAGGTCTAGCCCCCGTAGGTATAAGCAAACTTTGTTCGAGAGTTGACCCGGCCTGATGTAAGGTATGTATGAGTCAAGTGTACCCACCATCTACTGGCTAAACGGTTGTGGGATAAGTCACAGATTAAAGAATAACAGGCAGACAGAGTGCACGGAATACGACAGTGTCGTAGCCGTTCCAAATACAAAATTCAAAAACGAGAACAATCTCGAATCCCTACGACACGAAGCGTCGCATCAGTAATTTTCAATATTATTCAACATCAATGGCGCCCTTTTTACTATTGAAACCTGCAATGGCAACACTACTAACTCGTTCATACATGCTCCCACTTAGGGATGAAACGATACCATTGAGTTGAGGTATCGATACTTTTACTCAATACTGTATCGTTCGTCAAGTATCGACTCTTACTCGGTATCAGTTGAAAACTTAGACCATTAATAACATAATATTATGGGTCTAAGGTTGAAAAGTATCGATACTTACTCGTATCGAATCGTTTTTGGAAATTTTGAGTAAAAAACCGTAACATGTACTGGTATTCTTTATTGTTAAGTACATTTATGAAAAAAGCCCGTCTTTGTAGTGCTTCCCAAAAACAATAACTTTTTTCAAACGTTTCTCAGTTAAATTTAAGCGAAGTGGCGGGTGGTGACATAGACAAACAAGCTTGCCACTACACAAACAAAACTAAGGCTACTAACCTTCAAAAATTTCAATTTAAGATATGCAATTTTCAATTATCAATGTTAAAACAAAATAGTGACATTGGTATACGGATATGACTGAGTACTTTTTGACCGATACCTACTCGATTCTTAATTTCAAAGTATCGATACTAAAAGTACTTGGTATCGGAGCAAAAGTATCAAGTACGTACTACGTATTCCTACTCCCATTATCAATCCCACCTCTGAACACTCGGTCGGCCGGTACCCGACGATATATATAATTATAATGGCGTACCGGCGGTACGTCATTGTAGTGTTATTGTGTGTGCTGATCAAGGAGAGTTAATGTGTCGACTATTCAAAATGCACATAATGTTCTCACTGCATACACGAAGAGTTGCATTTGCCAACCGCTGAACCATCATGAGGGCTGCCCTCCTCTTTACTTCTCGTATCGTCACTAACAACTCATATTCGGCTCAATGTTGAGCACGAGTCCTCCTCTCAGAATGAGACGGCTCAGGCTGATAGTCCACCGAGCTGGCTATGTAGTTTGGCAGACTTTACATACGTAGAGAATTAAGAAAATTCTCAAGTATGCAGGTTTCCTCACGATGTTATAATTTCAGTAAAAATAAATTAAGGAGACTTAATGAAACACGCAAATATCTGAAAACATATATTTCCTGATTATATCAACTAGTAGTTAGTACATCTTTATAATAATAGATAGATAATAGTTTTACATTAGAAACAGTTTCCACCCTACCGACAAAGACGTATCGCCAAGCGATTTAGCGTTCCGGTATGATGCCGTGTAGAAACCGAAAGGGGTGTGGATTTTCATCCTCCTCCTAGCAAGTTAGCCCGCTTCCATCTTAGACTGCATCATCACTTACCATCAGGTGAGATTGTAGTCAAGGGCTAACTTGAAAAGAATAAAAAAAATATATATATCCCATTCGATCCGTTGCTGCTTCATATAAGACGAGGAGGTTTGTGCTGGGTTGTAGTGAGTATTCTGCCTATGACAAACTGCAAGGGTCTATGTCAGCGAAAAAAAATTTGGAGGTCCATTAAATGAAAATGGTTTCCACGATAGTGGATCATAACACATATACACTGATAGTACCTATTTTTTACATCATATTATCTTATAATATCAAAACATATACATTATTTCAAAAGTAACTATGAAGTAAAAAATCTATTATATATGTTTATAAAATTGTGTAAGTTGTAGGATACAGAAAATCAATATCAAATAAGTAGGGGTCTACCCAACACGGAAAAACATGGCAAGGGCTCTAAGACACAAAAAAGTTTGGGAAACTCTGCTTTAACCCTTTTTGGTGTCACATTTTCTTCATTTTCATTTTCGCACTTTCGGGGGTCGTCTTCAATACTCTCTCTACCCCGTTTGAATTCACTAGACCACTTCTGAACAGTGGATGAAGAAGCAGAATCTTGATAAACACCTACCATTTCTTCGTAAATAACTTTTTGAAATTTTCCTTGTTTTTTTAAGGATTTTTTTTCAACATTGTAGAATCGGTCATCTTAGTTTGCGTTATGATAACTTAAATGCTAATGAAGATAATTTAATGAATTTTTATATTTATACCTTTAAAGTGTCTTAGCTAATGAGATAATGAAACTACTAAGTGTTATTTCTTACAATTGCACATATGGGTTCTCATATGCAGTAATAACTCACTTTTTCGCGCTAATTTACAATTACATATATCAATCACATTCAAATGGCTTTTCACCCGTGTGGATTTTAATATGCTGTAATAAATTATCTTTACGGGCGCATTTGTAATTGCATATGTCACAGGAAAATGGCTTTGCACCAGTGTGGGTTATCTTGTGTCTTAATAAATCACTTTTTCGTGCACTTTTATAATTGCATATTTCACAGGAAAATGGCTTTTCACCAGTGTGAGTTTTAATATGGTCTGATAAATAACCTTTCAGTGCAAATTTGTAATGGCATATTTCACAGGAAAATGGCTTTTCACCAGTGTGAGTTTTAATATGTTTTAATAAATTACCTTTCAGTGCACATTTGTAATTGCATATCTCACAGGTAAATAGCTTTTCACCAGTATGGGTTTTAATATGATTTAATAAATTACTTTTGTGCGCACATTTGAAATTGCATATATGACAGGAAAATGGCTTTTCACCAGTGTGGGTTTTAATATGCCTTAATAAATTACTTTTTTGTGCACATTTGTATTTGCATATCTCACAAGAAAACGGCTTTTCACCAGTGTGGGTTTTGATATGCAGTAATAAATGACCATTTCGCGCACATTTGTAATTACATATATCACAAGAAAATGGCTTTTTACCAGTGTGGGTTTTTATATGTCGTAGTAAAGTACATTTTTGTGAACATTTGTAATTGCATACCTCACATGAAAATGGCTTTTCGCCAGTGTGGGTCATCTTATGTTTCAATATTTGACTTGTTGGTGCACATTTATAGTTCAATATCTGACAAGAGTAAGGCTTGGCAGCAGTGTGGATTCTCACGCGTGGTTTCTCATCTAGTACAGCTTGTTTGGGTTTCTTGAATATGTCGTATAACTGGACTACACAATTTGTGAATCTATTTATATCTGTGTACGGTTTGGTGCCGCTCTGAGATGATCGCTTGTCCAGTTCGTCAATGTTAGTTTCAAGGATTTGTTCGCTTTTCTGGATCGCACCTGCTTCTTCAGTTGCCTGCACTTTGTTATCGTTGTTTGCCGCAAGTCTCGCGGACAGTGGAGCCACTGAAACAACACATTCTTCTTATAATTGACTCCGACAAACCTTTGCGACAGCTCTACTGCTACTATCTGTGCGCCTGAACGTCACTCCCGCGACTTTACAGGGCCAGAGGTGCAGGGTTCGATCCCCGGCCGTTGGATTATTGTCTTGCCCTGCTCGTCACTTACCTAAAGCCTGAGCGCAGTCTGCAGACGGGGGAGGGTCATCATTCAGCCTCTGACTTCCTGTTCTGTGAAACATAGCAGCAGAATGTGAGTTTGCTAGCACTCAACACAAGTTCAGCCACAATAACCCACGGGTCTGAACGATTGGCCGATGTTCTGCAGCACGAGTGATGCAGCACATGCAGTGTCGTTGTATACTGACTTGTTCTGCAGCACGAGTGAGTCACAGCTGCGGCTCACAGCTGCACGAGGCTCGCACACTTGTGATGCAGCACATGCAGTGTCGTTGTATACTGACTTGTTCTGCAGCACGAATGAGTCACAGCTGCGGCTCACAGCTGCACGAGGCTCGCACACTTGTGATGCAGCACATGCAGTGTCGTTGTATACTGACTTGTTCTGCAGCACGAGTGAGTCACAGCTGCGGCTCACAGCTGCACGAGGCTCGCACACTTGTGATGCAGCACATGCAGTGTCGTTGTATACTGACTTGTTCTGCAGCACGAATGAGTCACAGCTGCGGCTCACAGCTGCACGAGGCTCGCACACTTGTGATGCAGCACATGCAGTGTCGTTGTATACTGACTTGTTCTGCAGCACGAGTGAGTCACAGCTGCGGCTCACAGCTGCACGAGGCTCGCACACTTGTGATGCAGCACATGCAGTGTCGTTGTATACTGACTTGTTCTGCAGCACGAGTGAGTCACAGCTGCGGCTCACAGCTGCACGAGGCTCGCACACTTGTGATGCAGCACATGCAGTGTCGTTGTATACTGACTTGTTCTGCAGCACGAGTGAGTCACAGCTGCGGCTCACAGCTGCACGAGGCTCGCACACTTGTGATGCAGCACATGCAGTGTCGTTGTATACTGACTTGTTCTGCAGCACGAGTGAGTCACAGCTGCGGCTCACAGCTGCACGAGGCTCGCACACTTGTGATGCAGCACATGCAGTGTCGTTGTATACTGACTTGTTCTGCAGCACGAGTGAGTCACAGCTGCGGCTCACAGCTGCACGAGGCTCGCACACTTGTGATGCAGCACATGCAGTGTCGTTGTATACTGACTTGTTCTGCAGCACGAGTGAGTCACAGCTGCGGCTCACAGCTGCACGAGGCTCGCACACTTGTGATGCAGCACATGCAGTGTCGTTGTATACTGACTTGTTCTGCAGCACGAGTGAGTCACAGCTGCGGCTCACAGCTGCACGAGGCTCGCACACTTGTGATGCAGCACATGCAGTGTCGTTGTATACTGACTTGTTCTGCAGCACGAGTGAGTCACAGCTGCGGCTCACAGCTGCACGAGGCTCGCACACTTGTGATGCAGCACATGCAGTGTCGTTGTATACTGAATTGTTCTGCAGCACGAGTGAGTCACAGCTGCGGCTCACAGCTGCACGAGGCTCGCACACTTGTGATGCAGCACATGCAGTGTCGTTGTATACTGACTTGTTCTGCAGCACGAGTGAGTCACAGCTGCGGCTCACAGCTGCACGAGGCTCGCACACTTGTGATGCAGCACATGCAGTGTCGTTGTATACTGACTTGTTCTGCAGCACGAGTGAGTCACAGCTGCGGCTCACAGCTGCACGAGGCTCGCACACTTGTGATGCAGCACATGCAGTGTCGTTGTATACTGAATTGTTCTGCAGCACGAGTGAGTCACAGCTGCGGCTCACAGCTGCACGAGGCTCGCACACTTGTGATGCAGCACATGCAGTTTCGCTGGCAGCACTCTGCAAAACACAGAACTCATTCACATGTCTGTCAATCCATAGAGCCAATAGGCTATTAATAAGTGAAACAAGAAGAATTGGAAAAAAGACCGATAACAGGATAAGACCAATTCTAATGACATGCAATCTCACCTGGCGAAAGGAAGTACTGTTACGTAACAGCAAATTTTTCCCGGATAATATATATGTCACCCCTGACTATCCCAAAGAAGTTTTAGCGAAGCGAAAAGGACTAAAAGAGAGAAAATATCAAGAACAAAAGAAAGAAAAGACAGCTTATATTAGATATGATAAACTAATTATAAAAGAGCAAGAGAACTCGGACTCTAAACGATAAAGGTCCATAACAAAATCACCCGAAAATACAAAACCAGCAATGAAAGGAAAAGTATATAACAAGGAAGCACCAAATAAGATTAACAAAAGATTTGATATGTTTCGCCCAAGATCTAACAGCTCACCGTCCAAGGAAAATCATAAGTAAAGTAAACAAAAATATGCCTACCAGAAGTCAAACATCAATACCAAACAACTACACTACATTAAACACAGAAAAGCTCCCCAACCCGGTTGGTCACCGTGGGGATGTCGACCAATACCCTCCATCTTATAACACAAACACTGTCACCTGCAAATCCAAACCTATTAAGAAGTCAACGAAACTGAAAGTATGTACCTACAATGTAAGAACCCTAGCCTCTCCTCAGAGATTATT
This sequence comes from Bicyclus anynana, assembly GCF_947172395.1. NCBI lineage: Eukaryota > Metazoa > Arthropoda > Insecta > Lepidoptera > Nymphalidae > Bicyclus > Bicyclus anynana. The sequence continues at coordinate 1,636,694 of NC_069109.1, forward strand.
AGAACTAACGCACGCTTTGGAAAACATAGATTGCCAGATTTTAGGCCTTGCAGGAGTAAGAAGATTAGGTAACGAAATAGAAAAACAAGAAAAATATATTTTTTGCTATAAAGGAGAGACTAAAGGATTACACGGCGTGGGCTTTCTTATAAGAGACGAGCTGAGGAATAACATAGTTAACTTCAATGGAATATCTGAGAGAATAGCTTTGCTCCAAATTAAGATAGACAACGTTGATATGTCAATTATACAAGTTTATGCCCCCACTGCTGATTCTAAAGAAGAAGATATAGAAAAATTCTACACAGACTTAACAAAAGCACACCATTTAGCCGACAAGTTAGTCATAGTTATGGGAGATTTCAACGCAAAGATTGGCCAACCTCAGCCACACGAAGATCTGGTGACAGGGCAATATGGGTATGGTAATGTAGTTGGTTACTCAAATGTAATTTTGATGTTAGGGAACAGTTTGAAAATTAAAAGGCATCAAATCATAAAATGTGTTGAAAAGCTTTTGGTATTACATAGTAGAACCAAATGTGAATTTACATTATGAGGATTTCCATACTTTAAGTCAAGTGCTAAAGAAAATAAGCATATCCATAATTTGAATCTATCGTTATACAACTTGACATACCATCACAGCGATGCAATTTTTTATTTTGACATGAATAAGTTTACCTCATCTTATTCGTTGACTAAAGATAATTTATATCTGCCAAAAAAATGTAAGCAGCATGTTGCGTCCCTGTTGGCTTACAACTTAAATAAGTCAGTTACAAATGTTGTAACGCAGTCTATTGACACTAATTCAACTTGTAAAAATAGTTCTTCTGTTTCTATTGACCAGAGTACGAGTGATAGTACTGTCTCAAATGTTAATTTTTATATAAACGATCCAGTTACAAGTAGTGTAACTCAGTCTATTGACATCTCTACAAACTGTAGTAATAGTACAAATATTTCTATATATGACTGCAGTACCAATCCTAGTACTGTTACAATTAAAAATTCTTTAAACTAGAAAATATGACAACGGAGGTGCACTGTAACTTTAACATTGTACACCAAAATATACAGAGCATCAACGGCAAGGAATTAGAAGTTGAACTATTTGTAGAGAAATTCAATATACACATCTTATGTATTACGGAACACTGGCTCACAAAATCACAACTATCAGTACTTGATATTAAAAATTTTTCATTGTCAAGTGTATTCTCCAGAAGGGCTGGACATGGTGGCTCTTTAATACTCTTACTTAATAACCTAAAATACAAGGATAGAAAAGACATAGTTAGTCTTTCTGTGGAATGCATTGTTGAACTATCTTGTGTGGAGTTGGAACGAATTGTTATAGTATGCGTGTACCGACCCCCTCCTGCTGACTTTGATCAATTTGAAGAGGTAATGGAGGATGTAATGAGACGTTTGTGCACATCTTCCAAACAAATACTGATTTGTGGCGATTTTAATGTTGATATTCTAACAGAAAACTCAAAGTCTGTTAGATTTCTTAACTTATTCAAATGTTTTGATTTGACTCATGCTTTTAATGAACCTACTAGGATAACGGCTACTTCAGGGACATGTCTGGATAATATATTTTACAATTGTGTGATTGAAAAAAAGATGATAATAAATAAATTAGGCTCTGATCATAGTGGTCAAATAATAACTATTTTAAACAATAAATCCAATAGCAACCAATGGTTCAAGTATAGGCCGATAACTGAAGGTAAATTAGAGCGATTTAAAAGCATAATTTCTTCAAAAATTCCAAGTCTTTCATTTGAAAATAGTCACCCAGACAGGCTATTTGGTACACTGTTCAAGACAATAGACAAAGAGTTTTGTAAAATTTTCAACTTTAAACGTATTAATGTTACTCAAAAATTAAAGTTTAGCGAATGGGCTACTGTAGGCATTTACAAAAGTAGAGACAGATTGTACGAGTTGTACGAGGAGAAACAGTATAATCAAACGCGAACATATTTAGAACATGTAAAAAACTATTCAAAAATTTTCAAACGTGTTTGTATTCTTGCAAAATCATTACACATCAAAGATAGAATAATAAAATCTGAAAACAAGGTACAAACAACCTGGAACTTAATTAATAAAGAATCAGGCAAAATTAGACCACGTGATATGAGTTTTGAATTAATTGTCAATGATAAAAAGATAAACACCGATAACGAGGTTGTTAATGCCTTTGAAGACTTTTTCCAGAATGTTCCTATCTTGTTAACAGATTCACTGGACTCTTCTGCTACGGAAGCCCAGAGGATATTAAGAGGCCATGTTAAAGAGTGCAACGTTCTTTTTGAATTTCATCATATAACTGTATCAGACATTAAAAAAACTTTTAAACTGTTAAAATTAAAAAGAACTGGAGACATGTGGGGCATGTCAGTGAAAGTAATATCTAACATCATTGATGTCATTGCTCCCCACTTAGCTATTATTTTTAATGAATGCGTGGATTTGGGTATCTTTCCGAACCTAATGAAACATGGCAAACTGTTACCACTTTTTAAATCAGGTGACAAAACTGATGTTAATAATTATAGACCAATTACAATACTGCCAACACTTAGTAAGGTTTTTGAAAAAATCATTTAAATCAACTTTTAAGTCATTTTAATTTAAATAATTTATTTCACCCTGAACAGTATGGTTTTACTAAAGGTCGCAGTACAACTGATGCAGGTGCTAAACTTTTAAAACATATATATGATGCATGGGAAAATCACAAATGTAAAAACTGATCCACAAGACAAAAGTAAAGAACACAAGATTTTCACAAAAAGAACGATTGATTTAATTAAAGAAAGAACAGAACTAACTATGATTAAGAAAAAAACGAAAGAAATGAAAGATAGAACAAGAGACTGCTACAAAGAAACAAGTAAAGCGATTAGAGAAGACTATGAAAATCACAGAAAGAAAGTGATTGAATGGAATCTAAACAACTTCCGAAGTGTAAAAAAAGCTAACAAACAACTTACTACACACAAAAAATGGATTAGCAGACTAGAAAACGACAACAAAGAATCAACGACAAGAAAACAAGTTCTACAATGCGCCACAAACTTTTATAAGCTACTATATAAAAGATCACCAGAAGACAGATTAGAAGAAAAGTTAAATCACAATAAAAAGATAGAAAAGGTTGAGGAAATAACTGAAAAAGAAATATTACATTACATAAAGAAGTTAAAACCAGACAAAAGCCCAGGCCCAGACAACATAAGTAATGAAGTGCTAAAAAATAGGAGCCTGCAAATTAATCACATTCCTAACAACACTTTTTAATAAAGCATTAGTACAAGGAAAAGTACCACATCAGTGGTGTAAATCAAGCATAATTCTATTGTACAAAAAAGGAAACCCGCTAGATTTGGGAAACTACAGACCGATAAGCCTGCTTCCCAGCATCTACAAACTCTTCTCAAGCATCCTGCTGAAAAGAATTTCATCTTATATAGATAGCATGCAACCTGTGGAACAAGCAGGCTTCCGTGAAGGGTTTTCTACAACTGACCATATACACACAATCGAGCAAATAATAGAAAAATTCAGTGAATACAATCAACCACTTTATATTGCCTTTATTGACTACTTCAAGGCCTTTGACAGCATCTACCACAGCTCAATTTGGAAAGCATTAGAAACATGCGATATAAACAACACATATATAGACATTATTAAAAATATTTACTTAAACACAACTAGTAGAATCAAATTAGAAAATAAAGGCGAAGAAATTGCAATACAAAGAGGTGTCAGACAAGGTGACCCACTGTCACCAAAACTATTTATTGCAGTATTAGAAAATGTATTCCAAACATTAAACTGAAAAAAGAAGGGAATCTGGATCATAGAGCAATTCTTAAGTCACCTAAGATTCGCAGACACATGCAGTGTCGTTGTATACTGACTTGTTCTGCAGCACGAGTGAGTCACAGCTGCGGCTCACAGCTGCACGAGGCTCGCACACTTGTGATGCAGCACATGCAGTGTCCAATTCCAAACATTAAACTGAAAAAAGAAGGGAATCTGGATCATAGACCAATTCTTAAGTCACCTAAGATTCGCAGACGACATTGCAGTATTTGCTAAATCAGCCTCAGAACTTCAAGAAATGATAAAGACGCTGAGTGTAGAAAGCAAAAAAGTATGGTTACAGATTAACTTTATCAAAACAAAAATAATGACCAACCACCACCAAAAACCGGTAGAAATAGACAATAAGATTATAGAATATGTAAAGAACTATGTTTATTTAGGAAAGCAAATTTCTTTTAACAAGGACAACAATAAAGCAGAGGTGGAAAGAAGAGCAAATATAGTATGGAAAAAGTTCTGGGCTCATAAAGAAATTTTCAAGGGAAATTACACTGTTAATTTAAAAAGGGTTGTAATGGAGACAACTATTCTACTTTGCCTAACCTACGCCTGCCAAACATGGGTCTACAACACAAGTTCGAGGCATAAACTCATCACCACACAACGTGCAATGGAAAGGAGCATCTTGAAACTAAAAAAAGCTGACAAAATAAACAGTATGATTATTAGGAAAAAAACTAATCTCACAGATGCTCTGGACCATGCACAAAGACTTAAGTGGAGATGGGCAGGCCACCTTGGCAGGCTAAAGGACAAATGGTGGACTAAGAAAATTACCTATTGGAAAGGTCCACTTGGAAAAAGGAAGGTAGGAAGGCCTATAGGAAGGTGAGTAGACGACATTACCGCAGTGGCTGGCCAAGGTTGGATGGAGCTCACAAAAGAAAGGGACAAATGGAAAAAGATGGAGGAGGCTTATACCCGAAGGGGCCCATTATTAACTAGTACATAAATTAATTATTTAGATAAATATATAGATTAGTTAGAATAGTTTTAAGATATTGTTAAGTACTATCTAAATCGGAAAAATAAAGCTTATTATTATTATTATTATTATAGGCTATTTGTTTTTTTATTAATGTTAAAAAGTATATTGTATTTTTTTGAGACTTCAGTCATGCCAAATGTAATCCCCCATGATTGAAGATTGCCATTAGGCCAAGTAAATTTTGTTTACTAGTTTTTTTTATTGAAAACCATGGTTTTCAAGCAAGGTACATGTGAGTGGAGTACCCTATTGTATGATAGATATGCAGAGGAGGAGGATGCACCTCCATGGAGTAGTCACCTGGAGATGCGTGCTCATATGTTTCTTATATGAGAGTTCTTGCACAAAGTCCTCAAAACAAAATTCACATTGGAAGATATCACTTTCACTCTTTATGGAACTCTGTGTTGCGGCCAAATGGTCTGCTTTCCTACGAAGAGCTTGACTTATAGCTTCATCCAGTAGCCTAGACTCCAACTCTATGCTCATGTCAGAGTGTTCATCATCAGATGCACACTCATTGTTGGAATTGTCTATGTGATTGTCATCTTCTTGTGCCAATTCCAAGTTATCAGCACTCGACATGGAGTCAGAACTGTTTTCATTCTTCACCACAACTGTTGCAACATCTCCCACTACAGATTCCTCTCCATCAGTGTGATCTATGTACAAGTCACAATGGTTAGCTCCTAATGTTGTTTGTGTCAAATTACACTTCAGATGTGCACTTGTGCAGTTCATCAATTCTTTGTGTTGTATAGTATTCTGAAACAAGGTCAATGTTACACCAAACAATCAAATCAGCAAGTAAAGTAACAAGACATTACAATGTCTAACATGCAACCAAACGACGTATCTCGTACAAGACAAATGTCTGATATATCGCTATCTCTTTCATTGTGTTGAAGCTGTTACTCCGCCGCCATTGGTCAACATTTTGGCTATTTCTCTTAACGATTACGGATTGTCGTTGGTCGCATGCTAGGCGTACTGGTTTAAAAATAAATGAAATAGTTAATACTAAGTACTCCCTTTTGCCCCATCCCTCAGTGTTAGTGTCGGCAGTTAGCCTATGTGGCTTCGGATCACACGCTCCTGGGTTCCAATCCTGGCTCCCCTCCTGGAATATCTACTCAGCCCGGAGTTGGAAAGCTATCCCCTGCCCTATAAGGAGGGAGGCATATCACTAACATAGGCTGATCAAGATTTAGTGATGAAGTACTCACTGATGCATGTTGTTCAACTGAGTCTGTCAGCAGTGAATGGGCTCTCAAGCTCAAGTCTCTAAATCTGCTGAAGTTGATCAGTCTCTGAGCACACATCACACAGAGCGTTTGCTTCAGGTTTCCTCGACGACACAACTGAAACAACTGCACACAATAGGGTTTTAAAAATTAAATGAAACAAATGTCAAAATTGTGGTGGTTTCTACAAATACCAGAAATTCACGAACACTTACAAATGTCAACAAATACAAAGACAGACTCAGAAATCATCTGAATCATCTGGCTGTCCAGTTAACGATACCACAGATGATTCGACGCTTGAAAAGACAGCAAATTCTTGATTGAAAGTAGCATATGACATACATATACATATATGGAGCTTCTCCCGCTGGGGAAAGTTGCTTCTAACTGCCAAATCTACCAATAGCTCCTTTGCTCATAGTGCATTGACTGATTGCATGAGATCAATAGAACAAAAAAAAGAAGTGTGTAATAGCTAATTAATACATATGATTCAAAAAAATTCTTTCTGTAAAACTAAGGTTATAAAATTTTATTGGATAAAAATGAGTATGGCGTATTTTTAAGCAATCAGCAGTACTGCAAAGATGTCTCGTAACTCCAAAAGCAGTCATCACATATACAGTAACTTCTACTCAATTGATCTACTATAAACATAATTTAAATATTAAAAATGAAAAATGTAGTCAAATGCCCAATGAAGTTGTCAACTCACAGACAGTCCAGTCAGCTGTTCATATGCCTCCTCCAACTTGTGTTTACTCATTAGAGACAGCTTGCTGTCAGAGTCCAGGCATATCATGCACATCTGTAAACCAACCATATACCAACAGTTACTTCTACATGACTGATTGCATGTAAGTAATGATATAATGATTTAGCCTTTCCTTGATTTACATTATCAACATTGTAAATTATACTCACATGCAAGTATAAATATATCTTGGCACTTCATCTAAGTTCTCAAATAAAAACATAATAAACAGACCTGCACTATTGAAGGAACAGCATTAGAGTGAATCTGCCGCACACAACTCTCTGTTGTATAAAAGTCATCATCTAGGAAGTGCTGGGAGCAGACCACAGCAGGGTCGGGCAGGTGATGGTCTTGTGTGCCGAGGGCTCTGAGCCAAGCAGTACGGAGATTGCCTTCACTGGGTAATCTGGAAATAAACAATTACGGTATACAGACTTATACCTTTGAACTATGTGTTTATGTAAGTTTAAGCAATATGCTGAAAAAAATTACCAATGTTCGAGGTTACTATTGGATAATTTCCTTTATGACAAAGATGCTTGGAGGTCATTGGAACAGGTTCCACCTTCACACAGGAAATAAGTGTGAAAGAACTTGTAATAATTTTAACAAGTAAGTATAAACTATAACAATGTATGATTTATTGAAAGAGCAACTGTTGAGTTTATTACTGGCTCTTCTGGAACCTGTGTACTGTAGGTAGTCTTTACTCAAACTTGATGTTTTAAAAGTACATGTAATCTAAGCCTTGAATACTTAAAATAAATTAATTTTGAATTTGATTCATGTCTTCAATTGTTTTAGGTTTAGGTAATCAAAAAATGATAATGAAACTTTGACACACTTGGCCTTCATTAATTCATTATGATGTTATAGTAACTGGAGTCAAGAAAAGGATCTAATAAAGCTCAGACACACAGTACACAGTGTGTGAGACAAGGTCATAACTCATAATTCTTCGTCTTTGGTGGAACTTTTCCACACTTGGTACACTATGTATTCTTTACGGTAGCTTGTAGATTTTGATAGTTAGAATAAGACTGGTTTACAAAGAGTTGTAATGTTGTCTGTGAGATTGGCGGCTGTGGCTGAAATACATGAGATAAATAATTCTACTCACGCATGAAAGGTAATTCCCGTTCTCTCAGATGTTGACATATTGTCGGAAGTATTTTCGCAGAAAGGCACGCAGCACCGCATTATTGATGTGTCGTCACGAATACAATAGTCCTCAACTGATAGGTACTGCTCTGCTTTTAGTGCTTACTGTAGTCAGCTCTACTACACCTCATAAACGACTCGGAAGTCGGAGGGCACATATGGGCAGTTAATATTAATAAATTTGTCACCAGTAGTGAAACTCTTTGTATAGCCTGAGAATCTCGTAGAGAGTAATACTAATAATAATAATATATTCTTTGCACAGAATTCATGCAACACTTCACTTCAGGAAGTGCATCAAGTCAACAATCGGACTCCTTTGACTTTTTTAGACTCGGTGACAATTTTCGACTTTTTGTTTTTTGTTATGTGATTTGTACGGTTTATTTAACATTAACAGTCCATAAAAGTAGATGTTTTATTTTAAATTAAACTAATTTTTGAAAAATAATTATCACAGAATAATTATTTTTTAGTAAAGTGTAAATGCATTTGACAATTGAATCGACAGTTGACATAATGTTGAGTACATGACAGATGGTAGCCTTTTTTGCTTTTAGGGTTCCGTAATCCGCAAGGAACTCGTAAAGTTTCTCTATGTCCGTCCATCCATCCGCGGCTTAGCGCAGAGACTATTTCTACTCTACTACACCTCATAAACGACTCGGAGGGCACGTAAGGGAAGTTAATATAAATAAAATTTGCGTGTTTGCCACCAGTAGTGATACTCTTTGTATAGCCTCTATACTTACTCTACTCTTTGCCTCAGAACCTCGTAAAGACTAGAGAGCACAGATCGTAGAGAGTATTAAATTCTTTGCACAGAATTCATGCAACACTTCACTTCACGTGATGCACAAACAATAGGAGTAGGAGGACTCCCTTGACTATTTTAGACTCGGTGACAATTACCGATTTTTTTGTTTTTTGTTAAGTGATTTGTACGGTTTATTTAACACTTTGACACAAGATTTAACATTAACAGTCCTTAAAAGTAGATGTTTTATTTTAAAATAACTTTATTTTATATATATATTTTATTTACTACAGTACATCATTTTATTTTACTAATTTTTTTTTTTTTTTTTTTTAATTTATTTTACGGCCTTGGATACAAGTCCTTATAGGCCTTATTTTACTATTATTACGTAAAAGCACAGACTGAAAAGTGAAAATTAAATTAATCATTACCACCTCACCACAGATTATGCCAGCTGGTTCATTAGACGTTTCAGTATTTTATTTTTATTACATTCTACTCTATGATTTTATTGTACTCTCTCTGCTCTGTGATTCTGATTTGACGTCTATAGCATTCAGCATAGCCCTATATTCAATGTACTCTATGGCGTCTTCATTTGTGGTCTGTGGTCTATAGTGATCTGTGATTGATTTGACGTTTGCGCTTTCTAGTCTATACTCTATAGTGATCTGTGGTTTGCACAGACCACAAATGAAGCAGACCTCTGACTCAGAACAAAGCTTTGTGCTGGTTAGAAATTTTGTATGTGTGTATAAAAATGTCATTCATAAATTTCTCGGACCTCTCTTTTACACTTGGGAAAAAATTAAATGTGGGGGGAAAGTCCTATCTCTTTCTAATTCAACACATGCATATAAATCGTAGTAAAATTAGGGATGTGCAAAAATCGTAATTAGAGAAATTAGTGCTGAAAACACACACTTGTTGAAGATTTTTTAATGTACCGATTTTAGAAATTTCCGGTTTTCTCTTACACTACTAGTGCACCTAAATTTATATTTACTTGTTAGATTTTAAGGAAAAGAAAAGCCTTTAATATATTTAAATCTATTTATTTTGTTACTGTCTGTTAATTGTGTAGTGACTCTACCACCGGTTCGGAAGGCAGATTCTACTAAGAGCCGGCAAGAAACTCAGTGGTTGCTCTTTAAAAAAAACATTATTTACAATTGTAATTATCATTCACAATCCCCAAAATTACAAATATTGTGTACATACAAATTTTAGGCTGGTGGAAAATCACTTACATATTGTTTTTCTATAACATTATGAGGATTCAATAAACAAATAAATTTGAGACAGAACAATGTAACAGAATCAACATAATATTCTTAGTTCTTTACTATTTTTTTTTTACTTGACCTTGTAAATTATTAATTATGAATCACTCATTTTAACTTAAGTATAATAAGCAACCTCTTTATAATGTGTCTCTGTAAATATTATTTATCATCACTAAAAACATATGAGGGTATATATTTCTAATGCTGGATCAGAGACCATTATAATAAAAATAAGTAAGTGTAAGTAAGGTTACCTAAAAACCTAATTGTTACCTAAAGATTGTGAGTTTTGCAAAATAATTGTTTTAAAAACAATAAAAACACAAAGCACGTACAATACTGTGAAATCCCACATTGTTTCAGTATTAAACATTTTTTTCACAAATTTAGCAATTTTTTAGCAAAAAAAAGAGCAAGATTTCTAATTAAAAGTACAAAAAGGACAGGATATCACAGGAGGCACAGATTTGTTAGGACTTGTACTTAATTATATGTATATTACTAGCAGACTTGACCATGGTTTTACCGGAATAGTAGTTTTGATTATAATGGGTGCTTGGCAGTATTTCCTATAACTCTGGGGTTACTCTTTAACGAAAATTAATACATAATAATAAATTTATATAATGACGTACATAATACATTAATACATATTTATAATTATGACGTAGCCAAGTTTTACGTATTTTAATCTTTGAAGACATAAAAAGATTTTATTTATTAGTTAAAAAAAGAAATTAGTTATGCAGTTTGGTTCCTTTATGTGGACTCGTCGACACCTTGAAGTTATGGGAAATACTCCCGAGCACCCTGTATATGTTACAGATGTAGCTTTCTAGTAAAGAGTGGATTTCTAAAATTAGTAGTGTAAGTTTTTGAGTTAACTCTTAACAAACAAAAATCTATAATAATAGTCTAACAAAAAATAAATATAATATTAGAATACAAATACCTAATAACTTACTCTTACAAAAGTTTGAAAGAATTTAAAATGGAAATTTGAAAGACTGGTAAATAGCATGAAAAATAATCTTTAATTTAAATTCCAAGTTAAGAAAATATGAATATAAACATACGGTATGAAAAAATTACTGACTTTGGTGGTGTGTAGATCTATAGCTAGCACCTTAACTTACTTTATTTTTAAGCATATCTTCCATTTCCTTTCCTTTCTTTCTAGTATCTACATTGTGCATCTTCCTATTAAAAATAATACACCATTGTCTGACTTGACAAACAACCAAAAAGCGTTAAAAAAATCCAATTTATGCTTGTCACAAGATAAGAAAGAAGTATCGAGCCGATTTTTAAATACGTTAATTAAATCTGTGTAAATGTAAACGTTACAAATTTTTGGCAATATTTCTTCAATTAAATAAATACATTGTCATACAAGACTCAAAAGATTACGAGACGGATGATAAAAAATTCTGGTACTTGCATATTATTCTCTGGATTCAATTAAAGAGTGAAATGGTTCATTTACATCAGACAATAGTGCATTTTTACAACTTTGGCAGTCTGCACTATCTAGTTTTGAAAATAAATATCTGCAAATTGCACCTGCAAAAACACAGCTTGAGTTTGAAAAACGTTTTCGGAAGGAATACAAGTATCTATGAAATCTAAATTTTGATGTTGAGATGTGTAATCAATACATTGAATATCTATTTTTGGTCTATTAATTAAACTCCTGGGAGAACCGAGCATTTTATCTTTATCGCGAGAACAATTTGCATATATAGAACTATCAGATGTCATATCATTAATTAACAATGTCTTAAATGACGAAATAAAATTGTGACAATCTGGGTGTGTATTAGAGCCACCATGACCTCTGATTTGTGAAAAAAATTCCAGGGGATCCTGGTTTAATTGCTGAAGACTCAAGAAGTTAACGCCTGAAATGTTTTTAAAATCTTTACGGTTTTTATATCGTGACAAAAGTTACGTAATGAAGTTGGCCTCATTTTTCTTGAGCCTGTAGCATCAAATTTCATTGATTGTAGTTTTTTCACTGATTCATTCCAAAACTGAAAGTGATCTGATTCTAAAGATAAAGCATTACGTAAACTGGTACTTTTATGACCACCACCATTAAGGCTATCAAACAAATTGTTCATGAATAATATTATTTCAGCAGTGAAAAAGCCATTATCAATGTTAATAGGTGGGACACTATACTATAATTATGGTCCATTCTAAATCGTTCGCATGTCTTCAAATGCATCGATAGAGAGATGTAGACTGTGTTGCTGAATACTTCTGCATGGTTGACCTGTAATGTAAAATGAAATTTGGTTAAAAATTGAACATTTAACACTGTACAATAGTATGAATAACATAATAGTAATTGTCTCGTTGGTCCAGTGCTTAGCCCGTGCGGATCACGAGGTACTAGGTTCAAGTTCTGCCTCATTGCCAAACCAAAATCTTGGAATTACCTAAATGGCTAACATTAATAAAATCTTTTTAACAAAACGACTTCAAAATAACAAAAAAAAACTTAAAAGCGAAAAATAACATAGTATGTGCTACCTTCAGATTACTTTGAAGGCGGTGGCAAGTGAGTGACATAATAATCAAAGCCGTTTCTTTAAAATCCTAAAACTTGATTGATATGATTTAATCGGCTTAAGTTACTGAATTACTGTGTTGGTACTGCCTTCAAAATGATAACGTAAATGCTAATTTATATGGAATTGAAACAGTGCAGTAGTACCTAGAGATGGCGCTGTTTCAATTCCTCATAAATTCGCATTTACGCTAACGCGACCGTCACAGTATCAAACTGCCACTAGTCCCTCTGAAGGTAGCACATACGATGTTATTTTTCCCTTTTTATTTTTAGTCGGTTAAAGTTTTTTGTTACAAAGATTTTATTTTTCTGTCTTTAGTGTGTCCTAGCATAGTGAACAAAAGCGCCACAGTACCGGAAAATTCGTTACTTTCATTTCAACACAAAATTACTGAACCGATTGTCATAAAAATTTAATGGAACCAATCTGGAACTATAATCTTTTAACAAAAAAAGAATTTTTAAAATTGGTTAAGAAAAAACAAGTGTCGAATTGAGAACCTCCTCCTTTTTTTTTAAGTTGCTTAAAAAGCCGTTAATTTACATTTTTTTGTTCTAATAATACTTTTATATCGAATCTTCGGTAAAATAATACATAAGGTTATACATTTTTAAATATATATTCATCACGCGAAGACGCGTGATTCGTGTTTTTACATTACTATTAGTAAAAAATAAACTTTAATAAAGTATTTTTCACTAGTCTTGCTCAAAAACACTGTCATATTACCACTCAACAGCGGGGCTAAACAAGCATATTAGCCTCTAGGGGCTAAAGTAATTTTGTTTTTTTAATTCTTGTCTGTTACGAGTACTAGCTAAGTACTAGCCTACTATAAAACGGAGGAGGTTTTATTCGAAAATAGAATCATTATAGGTAAGGCCCCGATTGTTTTGAAAAATAAATAAAAAACTTTAAATTGGAATAAAATGCACCGTTCTTGTCTGTGGAATGCGTTTATTTTTTTATTTCATTTTTATTGAGTTGCGAATATAGCGAGATTTGAAGACATGGGACATCCTTTACGGTGTAATTTAACCTTTGCCTTTTTCTCATGTGAAAAAAATAAAATTAAAAAGCGGGAATTTAAAAAACAATTGGCGTGAATAATACACACTTGATTTTTTACAGGAATTCATTGTAAATTTGTGACCGTAACTTACATATTTTTCAACAATAATTGTTATTGTTGTTTTCATCTAGTGAGAATGGTGATCTTAATTTGGAGATGGATGAAATCTTCAATCTGTTACCATCAAAGTCGAAACGCATTTACTTAAATACTTTCCTACGATACCTACGAATACCTACGAAAAATTTAATAAGTGGAGAAAACAACAACGAATGGATTCACTTACGAAAGGAGTTTTTTAAACTATTATCTCCCACGTTTACCTCACATACTCATTATTCATCTTCACAGTAGTCGGAAATTATGTTACCGGGTAAAAGCATTGTCCTTAATATCCAAAATTGTAGACTTTGTACATTTAATTTTCAATTAAAATAAATCATTGAACATGTACTAAACTATTTTATTTTCTCGCAATCGTAGTAAAAAGCAGAATGTAACACATGGGGCTAAACCCATTATAAACTCGGTTTCCATTTTTAGAGCCCTCGCCTTACGTCTCGGGCTCTAAAAATAGCTCGTATATAATGGGTCTTTTTAGCCCCTTGTATAACAATCTACTATTTTAGAAGACTAGCGGATGGCCGCGACTTCGTCCGCCCTTAAACCTCTTCTTACGAAAACGGGAGTAGCTTCTCCCGTTTTCCCTACATACGTTTACCCTTCACTACTCTACTCCTATTGACCGTAGTGTGATGAAAAGTATACTATACCCAGGAGTATGAAGAATAATTGTACCAAGTTTCGTTAAAATCCGTTGAGCAGTTTTTGTTATAACGAACATACACACAGACAGACAGACCGATATTTGATGTTTTATTGTGACCAGAACGCGTTGTGAGCTATTTTTCCGCTCCGGTCCCGCTTGAGCTATTCGGTGCGCGGCCGGATTTTGCGCTTTTTATGTGCTTGGGTATAATGCCTAGCCCAAGCCACGGTCGGAGGCCCTACCACAAACCCCCGGCCGAAGGCCGGGGTATAATTAGGCGCGTGGGCCAAGGCAGCGCGTTTTATGTGCTTGGGTGAAATGCCTAGCCAAATCAAAAATCAAAATCTACTTCACTATAAGAAAGTTCTGCGTAGTTTTACTTTACAATTAATGGGTATACACTCAATCATCCCCTGTTTTCCTAACCATAGAGTTGGATTTTTTTCCAAATTTATCATCATCGTCATCATCATATCAGCCGATGGACGTCCACTGTAGGACATAGGCCTTTTGTAGGGACTTCCAAACATCACAATCCTGAGCAGTCCGTTTTGATAATTTTGTTTTGTTAGAAAGGAAATATAATGAAAAAAAATATATTTCGAATTAGGTCCCAAATAAATTTCAAATACGAAAAAAAAATCCCCTAATTGAATGTATACCTACCCATTAATTGTAAAGTAAACCCACGAATAACTTTTTATATTATAGTCAGATTTTAATAATTTTTCTTTTATTTTAGATATGACTTCAAAATTAGTCTCATATTAGTTTAAAAAAAAGTTACTACCCTAAGGGTGAGAAAATAGGGGTGATATATTCATCATTAGCCGACGTCTCGCAGGTTCACCCGCGTAATTCTCTTTTCCGTGGGAATATGAAGCCTGTAAAACTAACAAATAATGGAGCTTTCTAGTATGTTAAAATAATTTTCATAATCGGTGTAGTAGATCAAGCGATTACCCCTACAATACCCAAAACTTTACCATTTTATAGCATTTTAGTAGAGATTTCAGTCATGTAATGCCCGTTTCCTTAAGAATATGAGGATAATATATAGTTTAAGGCACTCACAGATAACGTGGCTTTCTAGTGGTATAAAAATTTTTCAAAATCGGTGCTGTAGATCCAGAGATTACCCCTACAATATCTTTACCTCATTATAATATTTTAAAAGACGCCCCGCGGTTTTACTCGCGTAGTTCCCGTTTCCGAGAGAATATGTGGATAGAATAGCCTATGACACTAGCAAATAACGTAGCTTTTTATTGGTAAAAAAATATTAAAAATCGGTTTAGTGGATCCAGAGATAACCCCTTAAAATTCCTCAAACTTTTTTTAGCAGACGCCCTGCGGTTTTCTCCTCGGAGTATGGGAATAAAATATAGCTTATAATACTAATAAATAATGTAGTTTTCTATTATTAACAGAATATTTAAATTCAGTTCAGTAGATCCAGAGTCTACCCTCTAAAACCTCACAAATTTTACCTCTTTACAATATTAGTATAGACTAGCGAACGCGGTTACGAATAGCGGTTTCACCCGCGTAATTCCCGTTCCCGTGAGAATACGGAGATAAATTATAGCTTTTAACACTCACAAATAACGAGGCTTTATAGTGTTAAAAGAATTTTGAATATCGGTTAAGTAGATCCAGAGATTAACCCTTAAAATCCCACAAACTTTACCTGTATAATATTAGTATGTTTAGAAAGTAAAGATTCACAGAGTATTTATTGATAACTCGTAGATTTTAATTCTAATGCTGAGTAGATTCGACTTCAAAACTTTAACGTTCCCACGAAACTGAAAAATAACATTATAATATTTTCTACCTATGGATCACTTTGTTCGTTTTTTTCGTTTATGAAAAAACCACATGAATGACAAAAAGAATGTCTGAGACAAAAATCTTTACGATACGCCTTGAATTAATAGATCACAGGCTTGACACCGACTTCAAAGTGATCAATAGGTAGAAATTATTATAATGTTATTTTTCCCTTTTTAGTTGCGTGGGTACGTTAAAGTTTTAAAGTCGGTTGTATTTAAAAACAAATTATGTGTAGGTATAAAGGAGGGATAGTACATTAAGGCAAAAATAGGAATAGCGCAATAGATTATTTTCCTTTACATCCAATGCAGTATATCACATAAACGCTAAATACAATAGTTTGATTGTGAATTATATAACCATCTGATTAGATTGCAATAATGTACCAATGTAACCAAAATATGAAAAAAGTATAGAAGACAATATTATTATAATAATATGGTGGTGTTCTTTATGAAATTTTAAACTAAACTGCATTCAAAGTTCAATTTCGCACATTTTGTGGCTTGATACATAACAGCTTAACACCGTCCAAATAAAATGACGTACTTCAACATGTTTTCTGGTGAACTGACAATTTTAGTAGGTATAGAAACACGAATATCAAGTTTGACAGCGTTTCATACTCTATTACCTACAAAAATGATGATGAAATGACATACAAAAAATTTTAATTTACTATAATTATAAAATTCATTATTATTTACATAAGTAAACTTAAATCCTTATCAAAATTAATTACCTAATAATCAAGAGGATATTATAGAGATAAGATTTGCCTTTTACAGTATGTTAATTAGTCATATAGTTTCGAAGATAATACAAAATTTCAGCAAAGACGCAAAAATGCCGCTAAAAGACGCCCCGCTGTTTCCCCCTCATATGTGGTCTCAGCATGGTGTTATTCACTATAGTTTTCTCCGATCTGGTCAAGCAATAACAGCAGATGTCTATTGTGCCGAACTCCGAACCATGTTGACAAAACTAGCAGTTAAACAGCCCCGACTTATGAATCGATCTTCACCATTATTGCTCCACGACAACGCGAGACCTCACACAGCACGAGAAACCATTTTAACCCTTCAGGAACTGCAGTTAGAAACTATTCGTCATACTCCGTATTCACCAGACCTTGCTCCAACGGACTACCATTTTTTTCGTGATTTGGACAATTATCTACGTGACAAGAAGTTTTCTTCCCAGGAGGCAGTACAAAATGCTTTCACACAGTTTTTGCAGTCTAGATCGTCGGAGTTCTATCGCAAAGGCATTAATGACTTTCCCATTAGATGGCAGCAATGTATAGATAATAATGGCAACTATTTTGATAAAATAAATTTGTTAAAAATTAAAAAATAAACAATTTAGATTTTCAGTACAGATCGGCAATTTCATACTTTAACCCCTAATATGATCGAACTGAGGCCCAAAACACTTTTTTGTTATTTTTTGTCTGTTTGTCTACCGCGCACCACGCTAAAACTACTGAATGAATTCAAATGAAACTTAAGTAAAATTAGTGGACTATTTACTTTAAAAAACTTGCAAAAATATATATAGAAGGTTGTGAAATAGGGATTGCAAGTTTACATCGCTTTTCACGCGGAAAGAAGTCGCGGGGGTCCGTTAGTTATTTATAAAAATCATAATATATTGGTAACTTGAATTATAAAATTTCATTGGTAAATTAAAAATTTACCTTGACTTTGCGGCTGCTCAATGCAGAACTAGCAAAAGCAAACAAAAGAAAAACAAGATCAGCAAGCCACGCCTACTAGTCAAAAGTTCATTTCTTCCTTTAGTGGCCGAATAAATACTAAAAGCCAATATGATACAGCTGATGTTCTATAGCTCGTACAAGATTGTTAGTCATCACCACGCGACATCGCGTTACCGGCCTCAGCGTAAAAGGCCGTTTCACGCGACGTCGTGTGATGTGGCACTGAACTTGTTAAGAGAAATTTTAGTAGCAGGAGACACTTGGTGGTGTCAGACTCAGACCTGCGTGCCCCAGAGAGAAATCCTGGTCATTACCTAATGGTGATGTTATTATATCTAATATAAATATTGTTATAAAATAAATAAATAAAAATAAAAAGAGATGACATGATTACACAACTTAAATTCCTAACAAAAGGTAGCTACTGTAAATCGTTGAAGAGTTCCGTTAAGTGTCTTTCGTATTCCTAACCAGACCCCTAATGACAGTCACAACCCATCTAGGTGAAAACTCCTCATCAATACAAATGAATCAAACCCAATCACAAAGTAGCTACTTAAAACTGTTGAGGAATTCCATTAACTGTCCTTAATCTTCATCATCATACAACAACATACTTACACACTTACACACAAAATCTTCGTGAAGTGTGATGGTGTGATATAAAACATATGAAAATATACATAGAAGTGGCGAAAGGGTTGAAAGTGTGTTTAGATTTTCACACGGACGAAGTTGCGGATTTCCGCTAGTAATAATTATAATTAACTTGCTCTTAAATTAATGAAAATAAATTTGATTAATTACCATAGAAAAATCAGATATGGTAAATATATTTTATATAACATTTTATAAACAAACCATACATAATTTAAAATAAATAAGTTATAAAAAGACATGTGTTATCTACCTTCATTTCTAATTTATTTGTTGGTAAACAGTACTCATTAAGAAAGGCTGTAGTATAACAAATGAATTGACTAAAAATGGCTATGTAGTTAGTCTGTATCTGTACACCATAGAAGGTGCGAGAGGATCACCATGAATCCATGGAATGCTAA
Organism: Bicyclus anynana; assembly: GCF_947172395.1. NCBI lineage: Eukaryota > Metazoa > Arthropoda > Insecta > Lepidoptera > Nymphalidae > Bicyclus > Bicyclus anynana. The sequence continues at coordinate 1,655,845 of NC_069109.1, forward strand.
AATATTTGTCTCATACTTGTGCATTATATGAATATCTCTGTGAGCTTTGTTCAAATTTTTTTTGGCGCACCTACTAACAGTAAACCTCCGAAACCCCTCCATATTAAATTTCATTTAAATTGTTGGAACTTTTTCAGAGATTCAGCTTGTATATACACAAGGAATGCTTGTTTAAAGGTATTAAAAAGGGATTAAAACAACTTGCCTTCATCTTGTCATAAGAAGTTGGCCTAATGTGTTTATCCGTCAGGGTTGTGGTTCTTGCACGTCCGGCTTCACCATATGTAGCATAGAGCTCCTCAATGATGGACCACTGTGCACGTTGATTGCCAATAAGTAGGTCTTTTTTCTGAAAATTGTTTTGAAAACATTTTAATAAATGTGGTACATCATACATGTGATATATTTTATTATTATTATATATATAACAAATCATTACTATTATTACGGTTAATAAGTAAATCTCAGATATTAATGAATTTATTGCTGCAACATTAACAGACCGTTGATCTGAGACAGTACATCTCACTCCATATCCTGATTTAAATATAGCATCAAGAAGTTCTTTAAGAATATTTTTTAAATTCAAAGTTTTAATTCCATCTCAGACAAAATAAAAAGCTAAAGGTAGTTTCCAAGAAGAAAATATCCCACACAGCATAAAAACTAAAACTTAATCAGCAACATTATTTGTTCTGACACCACCTCCTATATCCTCAAAACCTTGAATAACACCTGTATGAAAGTATAACATTTTGGACTAATTTTAGATAAGGAAAGTGCAAAAATTTTTTCATCATTGGTAGATATATCTAGCACCTCTGAATTTAACACCAGATAATCTTAATTGTGAGTCTACTAATACCTTTTCAAAATGACTTAACAGGGGATACTTTGATACAAAAAGTTTTAATTTAGTTAAAGATTGATATTTAGCCTTTAATCTGTTAAGTTGAGTTTTATTTTTTAGTTGTTTCTTTAATGATTATTATTAGCTTGACGTGAATTTTTCTTACGAAGAGTTTCAAACTTATCTTCCGGGACTCTATGAACAAAATCTAGCTTTCTACATGACTTGAGTCTGTTATATGACCTAACGTGCACTGGTATGTTTTCTAAAGCAGACTCACAATTAGCAGGTATGGAATCAGCTTGACTCGCAGTTGAAGTCTGTAAAGTAGACTCAACATCAGTTTGTAAATTGGAATTTTCAATAACATTGACCGGAGACAATATTGAAAACTGTTCTTTACCACTGTCAGACTGACTCTCTGAAATTTAATGGGTTTGAAGATGTCTGTCTGTATGTAATGTGAAAGTAGATGGAATATGGTCGACTATTGTACAGGAATTCATTACAATGAATGGAAAAAAAATCTAGAAATTTTGAAATTACAGATGGTGGTGAAATAGTATTTGGATCAGATTGAAGGGGTTGATTAGGAGTAGATAGTGTAATTCTAAATTTAAAGTAGGAATAGCATCCTTTGTCAATCTATGATAATTACATACCTGGGTAGAAAGTGGTTTTCACAAATTTTAACGTTTTCTAACTGCCTACGAGTATATCCGCCTACGAGTATTCCGTAATATTGGACAATTGATGAACCATGCCTCCCATCTAGTGTTATCACTATCAGTAAAAGGTACAGCACGTAATTTGATCGCGTTTTACACTTGGGAATAACACATTGCCTCATTTTTAATTTAAAACAAAATTACTTTAATCAATAACCAAGCACGAATCGAACTACATTGTATATCTTTTTATTAATCAAAATTTATTTAAATAGTGAAGATAATTAATTAACAAGAAAGATTTATCCTTATTATTAGTAATTCCAGCGGCGCTCATGCGAATTTCAATGATTTCAATTATTGAAAAGTCAAAACCAATCTTTCGCACTCAGAATACAGAAAACCACCAGAAGCCACGTTTAGATGTCATTCTATAGTGCGCAGTGTGTCCGAAAATTGTACACAACAGCCTGCACTCGTCGCAATTCTCACCCGCGTAATGTTGCTAGTACATGAGGCTGTTAAATTTTTCCCTATTTTGTGGTAAAAATTTATAATGTTAAAAGGAAAACAATAAGTGTACAGTTCATCACATTAAATGTTAACTTGTATGGTAAATAATAAAAACAGTGGGACCGGTTTTCTAGTGATTGCTAAGAGTCAGCAAGAAAATAAACTCTAAAAAATTTAAGACAAGGACAAATAAATAATAGATATAATAAGACGGTTATTATAAAACTTATCAACTAACAATCAAAAGAAATACATATTTACAATAATAATTTTATATATTCCATATAATTATATAATATTATTATTATAAATATGTATTTCAATCGCGTGCACAGTTATTATTATCTCGTCTTATTTCTCTAATTTTTATGTCTTTTAAAATTTAAGTATAAATAAGGCCATTTAATTGGTTTAATATCTTTTAAGAATGTGTTTTGAAGATAAAAATATTTTATTTAATCCTCTTGCTCAAACAAACAAGCAAACAAGTAGGTACACAAACAAACACACGAAAACAAACAAATGTGCAAACAAACACACAAACAGACAAGAACGAACGAACTTATTATAATATAGCACGCCATTGTTATTTGTAAAATTTTAAAGCTTTAAGATTATTTTACACTTTACACACTACACTTTATCTGCGCTGATTACCACAATTTTATTTCAACTTAATTGCCGGAACCTATGCCTACCTATTTAGTTGATTAATATTTTACATAAATAATAAATCCTTGAATTGAAATTAAAAGTAGGGAAAATCAAAACAATTACATTGGCAACACTTGAAATGAAGTCATCGGTTTCTATGACAACTAAATTCACGTAAAAATTATTCATTATTTTAACATAAGAATATTTATTTGTGCTACTTACACGTGAAATGTGATCCTATTCAGTTTCTTTTTTTTACCAACGGCATTTTTACACGAAGGAATAGCACAAGACGGCTTAATTTAATTAAATTTGTCACCTGTATAGCACGTCAAACAACACGACAAACACAGAGTGAGTAATCGTAAAATGTGTAGTTTAAATGGCTTCACTTCTTTGCGCTATCACTCCTTCTGGTGGTTTTCTGTATTCTGAGCTTTCGCAGTAAAATTACAATGGCGGCGCAGGCACGAGGCAACAAATTCAAAACAATGTTACACACGTGGTATAAACACATTTCTCTTTCATTCATAAAAGCTATTATTTTTCTTTGTGTAAATTTGACCAATCACATCAGTTCTTCGATACTTAGAATTGTAACAGTGTGCAAGTTTATTTAAGTGTACAGGTGAAAGAGATAGGCATGGCCACCACCTACTACAGCCCATAACAAGGAGAAGGATGGAGATATCTCTCTCTTTTGTTAGTAAAGGATGGAGGATTCTCATTTTTTATTCTACGGTTGGGAGGGCCTGGTGGTTTGCGCATCGCTGCTGAAGTAGCACGATATTTATTATTTAAATATTTAAATTTTAATTAATTTTAATATAGTCCCGAAGTCTTAAGGTTCGCTTCGCTGAACTAATGATTTTACTATTGTTTAAAGTTAAAGTTATTAAACAATATTTAATTTTAATTTATAACATAGTCCTGAACAAAGATTTACGATTTGCTACAAGCCCTGCAGCCGTTAGGAGTATTATATATAGTGTTTTGTGCCCTGCAGTCCTGAAGCTTTCATGCAAGGAATACTGTCTCAAACTTTAGTTTAGGGCTTTACTATCTATAAATCAGCTTACGTGCATTCTCTCAGCATAGAAAACGTTCATAATTATGGAGTTTAGCAACACAATCAGTGATTTAGGAACGAGAGTAGAAACAAGTCAGCCTGTATCGACAGCACATGTAAGTGTCTCCAGTTTATGTTTAATAATTTTGTTATATTGTGTAAATGGATGCGATGGAGCGAGCTATGCTTGGGGTTTGTCTGCGTGATCGAATTAGAAATGAGGAGATCCACAGACGAACTAAAGTCACTGATACAGCTCAGCGAGTCGCGAAGCTGAACTGCTGAAGGGGTAGTGGGCAGGCCACATAGTTCGAAGAGCCAATGGACGTTGGGGTCCCAAGTTGCTAAAATGGTGACCCCGCACCGAAAACGCAGTGTTGGTTGATCTCCCACTAAGTGGACCGAAGACATCGAGCGGGTTGCAGGGAGCCGCTGAGCCGCTGGATGCTGGCGGCTCGAGACCGTTGTGTTTGGAAGTCCATGCAAGAGGCCCAGCAGTGGACGTCCTTCGGCTGACAATGCTGATGATGATGATATCCTGTAAATATGACCAATATCCCTATTCCCCTTGAGCTATAGCTTGGCAAGCTGGTTGATGACATTACCATGATATGCGGGCGACGGGAGGGAAGACTGCGTGGGTGTGAAATTGTGCGTGTGGGGAAGTGAGGTGCATCAGTTGTGGGTTTTTCATTGATCGCTACACGGCCTGCACGGATCATCGGGAATGTTACGAACGAACATGCTAAGCTATGGTGAAGTTTTTTTTTTGAGATATAGAATTAACAGACATTCTATACCTGCGACTGGGTACTTTCGTCAAATTTGGGTTCAATTCAATTTTTGATTTTATGGCTTGCTGCTGTACCAACTGGGTACAATTTAATTCGCCAATGTCGCGTGGGTAAGGAAGACACACTTTTAGAGGTTGATCGGTGTAAGCTGGGAATCAAGAATTGATTATTATTCAGCTTAATTTTGACACTATAAATAGCGGATTTTTTTTTTTTTTGTTAGTGTGGATGTTAGTCACATTTCTGAAAGAACACAAAATTAATATTGTTAACACATATAATATTTACAGCTTAATGTTATTACATTGAATATATTTAGTTTTTTGTTTGATTTTTCTTATTTTTGTCTATTTTTACTGTGGTGTTCTGTTCTTTTTAATTTTTTATGTACATTTTTTTTAATTAGTGTAACTGGATTTATCCGTGCTAATTAATAATAAATAAATAAATAACAATAGAAGCTGTTCTGGTGTGTGGTGGAAGTACCGCTTCACTTTCTTTCTTACTTCAGTAAAATGTTTACTGATATAATGTTTGTTGTCCGCAGTTCTGCGTGGTATGCTTGGTCACAGATTGTAAATTGTACCCTCTGAGCAAATACGGTCTGGCAGAGGCGTACCACAAGTTGACTGATAAATCTGTAAGTTACTTTTAAATCTATACTAATCTGTACTTATCTATCTAATCTATTTATTAGGTTAGGCTAATAGTCCACCACGCTGGCCCAATGCGGATTGGCAGAGACCGTTTGAGACAAGTGATATTTAATTTCTTAAAATGCACACAACTGAAAAGTTGGAAGTGCGTGTCCCGTACCGGATTCGAACCCACACCCTCCGGAGTCGGAGGCAGAGGTCATATCCACTGGGCTATCACGACTCTCTATCTATACTAATATTAAAAAGCTGAAGAGTTTGTTAGAACACGCTAATCTTAGGAACTACTGGTCCGATTTGAAAAATTCTTTCAGTGTTAGATAGCCCATTTATCGAGGAGGGCTATAGGCTATATATTATCCCAATATTTCTATGGCAATGGGAACTATGGACCATGCACAAAGACTTAAGTGGAGATGGGCAGGCCACCTTGGCAGGCTAAAGGACAAACGGTGGACTAAGAAAATTACCTACTGGAAAGGTCCACTTGGTAAAAGGAAGGTAGGAAGGCCTATAGGAAGGTGGGTAGATGACATTACCGCAGTGGCTGGCCAAGGTTGGATGGAGCTCACAAAAGAAAGGGACAATTGGAAAAAGATGGAGGAGGCTTATACCCGAAGGGGCCCATTATTAACTAGTACATAAATTAACTATTTAGATAAATATATAGATTAGTTAGAATAGTTTTAAGATATTGTTAAGTATTGTTAAGTTAAATGGGAAAATAAAGCTTATTATATAATGGGAACCATGCTGGTGAAACCACACGGCGTCAGCTAGTGATAAATACTGATAGCTATTTTTCATTAAGAACATAGATCTGGCTGTGTTTGTATTGTGCTTTTCTTTTTTTTTTTTTTTATTCTTGACAAGTTAGCCCTTGACTACACTCCCACCTGAAGGTAAATGATGATGCAGTCCAAGATAGAAGCGGGCTAACTTGTTAGGAGGAGGATGAAAATCCACACTCCTTTCGGTTTCTACATGACATCGTACCGGAACGCTAAATCGCTTGGCGGTACGTCTTTGTCGGTAGGGTGGTAACTAGCCACGGCCGAAGCCTCCCACCTTCCTCTTGACAAAATCATGATGAAATAAAATAAATCAAAATTAATTTATTTCAATTAGACTTAGTCAAGTTAGGTCATGTTTTAATGGTGATAAGTACAATCGAAAACTTTAAATTAAAGTTACAAGGGTTCCAAAAGCACCTTGGTCTTGGTTCATTTATTTTTGTTTACCATTTTACGAACTTATCCAGAACTAAGTACACAGTCATATAGTGCAGTTCAACACCGAGCTTTTTTACCATTTATATAATCACTAGCGGACGCCCGCGACTTCGTCCGCGTAAAAATTGATGTAAACTTCTCTACCTCTACCTTACCCTGCTCGTAAACCTACCCAACCCTACCCTACCCTACCCTACCCCTACCTTACTCCTACCCTACCGCTAACGCTATCCCTTCCCTCCCCCCACCTTACCCTACCCTAACCCTACCCGTAACCTATCCATACCCTATCCTACCCTACCCCTAATCTACCCCTACCCTACCCCTACCTTACTCCTACCCTACCACTAACCCTAACCCTTCCCTACCCCTACCTTATCCCTACCCTAACCCTACCCTACCCGTATCCTACCCCTACCCTACCCGTACCCTACCCCTACCCTACCCGTACCCTACCCCCACCCTACCCTACCCTATACGTTCCATATCCTTCCCCTACCTCTACCTTGCCCCTACCCTACACTACCCCTACCTTATCCGTACCCTACCCTACCCTACCCTACACTTTCCCTAAATTACCCCTACCCTACCTCTATCCTACAACTTCCCTACCTCTATCCTATCCCTACCCTCAGCAAAATTGGTCCAGCCTTTTGTGCGTGGTGCTATGACCAAAAGACTATAATTTCCCAAGCGACTTCTATGCTAATACTATAAAGAGGTAAAGTTTGTGTGGTTGTCGGGGGTAATCTCTGGATCTACTGGACCGATTTGGAAAATCCTTTTACCAATAGAAAGCTACATTATTTGCGAGTGTCATAGGCTATGTTTGGTCCTCATATTCATACGGGAACGGGAACCACGTAATTGAAACCGCGGGGCGTCATATAGCGGCATTTCTGCGACTTTCAGAAATTTTGTATTATCTCCGAAACTATATAACTAATTAACATACTGTAAAGGGCAAATCTTATCTCTATAATATCCTTGTGATTATTAAATCATTTATTTTGATAAGGATTTAAGTTAGTTGTGTAAATAATGACGTAAACCTTAGTTTAAAATTTAAATAATTTATTAAAGTACTAAAGGTACTATATCTGCTAAAATATAAAAGATAGATATATGGTGTCGCGGACTTTTTTGTAGAACTTTTAAAGGTTCAAAAAGCCTCCATACATTTATTTCAGTTATACGCAATGGTTGAGGCAGCGCATGCGAATAAGTAAGTTTTTCGGTCTGACCTGTAAGAGAAAACCCGCGATATCTCAGTAGTTATATATGATAGAAATATAAAATATAGCCTATAGCACTCCCCGATAACGTAGCATTCTACTGGTGAAAGAATTTTTAAAATCGGTCCAGTAGTTCCGAAGATTACCCCATTTCAAAAAATTGTTACAAACTTACAAACTTACAAACTTACAAACTTTACCTCTTTATAATATTAGTATAGAAGTATAGATTACCACTATATAATAATAATAATAATAAAAGTCATCTTTAATACTTGGACCTTGCTCACGAGATTACCGCCATGTGGAATGTTGAGTCAACTATTATTGTTCCGATAGTTGTTTCAGTCAATGGTCTTATAGCGAAAAGCTTCGACCAACACCTTAAGAAGCTTTCGCTTAACTGTTGGATCAAGAGTCGGATACAGAAGGCAGTGATTCTTGAGACGGCGCGTATTTTGAGGAGGTTCCTCACTCTGGAGCCCGGTTGCTTGGGCACTCAAATGTCCCGCAGCGGGAGGGTTGAATTTTTTTTATAAATTTTTAATAATATTTTGTATTTTATACTTATATTGTTAAAAATTAAAAAAAAAAGAAGTAATAAATAAATGAGAGAGTAATAAAAGCCTTCATTCAGAGTTTGTATTTACATTTTGTTTGTAAATGGCTATGTAGTTAGTCTGTACGCCGTAGAAGTAGGTGCGAGAGGATTACCAGCAAAATCTCTCTATAACTTGCTTAAAGACCTTGGCCTCTCTAGAAGTGCAGCTAGTTCTATATTAGAACGAGTATCCAAAGCTGCTCTAATAGGTACCTACTAAAATTGGATAGGCAGGGAGAACAACACGAGCAGAGAAGGGGGGTGTTTTTTTGTTTTTTGTTAAGTGATTTGTACGGTTTATTTAACACTTTGACACAAGATTTAACATTAACAGTCCTTAAAAGTAGATGTTTTATTTTAAAATAACTTTATTTTATATATATATTTTATTTACTACAGTACATCATTTTATTTTACTAATTTTTTTTTTTTTTTTTTTAATTTATTTTACGGCCTTGGATACAAGTCCTTATAGGCCTTATTTTACTATTATTACGTAAAAGCACAGACTGAAAAGTGAAAATTAAATTAATCATTACCACCTCACCACAGATTATGCCAGCTGGTTCATTAGACGTTTCAGTATTTTATTTTTATTACATTCTACTCTATGATTTTATTGTACTCTCTCTGCTCTGTGATTCTGATTTGACGTCTATAGCATTCAGCATAGCCCTATATTCAATGTACTCTATGGCGTCTTCATTTGTGGTCTGTGGTCTATAGTGATCTGTGATTGATTTGACGTTTGCGCTTTCTAGTCTATACTCTATAGTGATCTGTGGTTTGCGCATCGCTGCTGAAGTAGCACGATATTTATTATTTAAATATTTAAATTTTAATTAATTTTAATATAGTCCCGAAGTCTTAAGGTTCGCTTCGCTGAACTAATGATTTTACTATTGTTTAAAGTTAAAGTTATTAAACAATATTTAATTTTAATTTATAACATAGTCCTGAACAAAGATTTACGATTTGCTACAAGCCCTGCAGCCGTTAGGAGTATTATATATAGTGTTTTGTGCCCTGCAGTCCTGAAGCTTTCATGCAAGGAATACTGTCTCAAACTTTAGTTTAGGGCTTTACTATCTATAAATCAGCTTACGTGCATTCTCTCAGCATAGAAAACGTTCATAATTATGGAGTTTAGCAACACAATCAGTGATTTAGGAACGAGAGTAGAAACAAGTCAGCCTGTATCGACAGCACATGTAAGTGTCTCCAGTTTATGTTTAATAATTTTGTTATATTGTGTAAATGGATGCGATGGAGCGAGCTATGCTTGGGGTTTGTCTGCGTGATCGAATTAGAAATGAGGAGATCCACAGACAAACTAAAGTCACTGATACAGCTCAGCGAGTCGCGAAGCTGAACTGCTGAAGGGGTAGTGGGCAGGCCACATAGTTCGAAGAGCCAATGGACGTTGGGGTCCCAAGTTGCTAAAATGGTGACCCCGCACCGAAAACGCAGTGTTGGTTGATCTCCCACTAAGTGGACCGAAGACATCGAGCGGGTTGCAGGGAGCCGCTGAGCCGCTGGATGCTGGCGGCTCGAGACCGTTGTGTTTGGAAGTCCATGCAAGAGGCCCAGCAGTGGACGTCCTTCGGCTGACAATGCTGATGATGATGATATCCTGTAAATATGACCAATATCCCTATTCCCCTTGAGCTATAGCTTGGCAAGCTGGTTGATGACATTACCATGATATGCGGGCGACGGGAGGGAAGACTGCGTGGGTGTGAAATTGTGCGTGTGGGGAAGTGAGGTGCATCAGTTGTGGGTTTTTCATTGATCGCTACACGGCCTGCACGGATCATCGGGAATGTTACGAACGAACATGCTAAGCTATGGTGAAGTTTTTTTTTTGAGATATAGAATTAACAGACATTCTATACCTGCGACTGGGTACTTTCGTCAAATTTGGGTTCAATTCAATTTTTGATTTTATGGCTTGCTGCTGTACCAACTGGGTACAATTTACTTCGCCAATGTCGCGTGGTAAGGAAGACACACTTTTAGAGGTTGATCGGTGTAAGCTGGGAATCAAGAATTGATTATTAATCAGCTTAATTTTGACACTATAAATAGCGGATTTTTTTTTTTTTTGTTAGTGTGGATGTTAGTCACATTTCTGAAAGAACACAAAATTAATATTGTTAACACATATAATATTTACAGCTTAATGTTATTACATTGAATATATTTAGTTTTTTGTTTGATTTTTCTTATTTTTGTCTATTTTTACTGTGGTGTTCTGTTCTTTTTAATTTTTTATGTACATTTTTTTTAATTAGTGTAACTGGATTTATCCGTGCTAATTAATAATAAATAAATAAATAACAATAGAAGCTGTTCTGGTGTGTGGTGGAAGTACCGCTTCACTTTCTTTCTTACTTCAGTAAAATGTTTACTGATATAATGTTTGTTGTCCGCAGTTCTGCGTGGTATGCTTGGTCACAGATTGTAAATTGTACCCTCTGAGCAAATATGGTCTGGCAGATGCGTACCACAACTTGACTGATAAATCTGTAAGTTACTTTTAAATCTATACTAATCTGTACTTATCTATTTAATCTATACGTTTTCAACTCATATACGGGTCACTGCTGAGCTCGAGTCTCCTCTCAGAATGAGAGGGGTTAGGCCAATAGTCACACGCTGGCCCTATGTGGATTGGCAGACTTAACACACGCAGAGAATTAAGAAATTCTCTGGTGTGCAGGTTTCCTCACGATGTTTTCCTTCACCGTTTGAGACACGTGATATTTAATTTTTTAAAATGCACTCAACTGAAAAGTTAGAAGTGCATGCCCCGTACCGGATTCGAACCCACACCCTTCGGAGTCGGAGGCAGAGGTCATATCCACTGGGCTATCACGACTCTCTATCTAATCTATACTAATATTAAAAAGTTCGAACGCGCTAATCTCAGGAACTACTGGTCCGATTTGAAAAATTCTTTCAGTGTTAGATAGCCCATTTATCGAGGAGGGTAAAGGCTATATATTATCCCAATATTTCTATGGCAATGGGAACCATGCTGGTGAAACAACACAGCGTCGGCTAGTGATAAATACTGATAGCTATTTTTCATTAAGAACATAGATCTGGCTGTGTTTGTATTGTGCTTTTTCTTCCTGTTGACAAAATCATGATGAAATAAAATAAATCAAAATTAATTTATTTCAATTAGACTTAGTTTACAAGCACTTTAAAAACGTCAAGTCAGGTCATGTTTTAATGGTGATAAGTACAGTTGAAAACTTAAAATTAAAGTTACGAGGGTTCCAAAAGCACCTTGGTCTTGGTTCATTTATTTTTGTTTACCATTTTACGAACTTATCTAGAAGTAAGTACACAGTCATATAGTGCAGTTCAACACCAAGCTTTTTTACCATTTATATAATCATTACCACTATATAATTTAATAATAATAATAAAAGTCATCTTTAATACTTGGACCTTGCTCACGAGATTACCGCCATGTGGAATGTTGAGTCAACTATTATTGTTCCGATAGTTGTTTCAGTCAATGGTCTTATAGCGAAAAGCTTCGACCAACACCTTAAGAAGCTTTCGCTTAACTGTTGGATCAAAATCAAAATCAAGCAAGTTGCTTGGGCACTCAAATGTGCCTCAGCGGGAGGGTTGAATTTTTTTTTAATAAGTTTTTAATAGTGTTTTCTGTATTTTATGTATAACATTGTTAAAAATTAAAAAAAAAGGGGAAATAAAAAAAATTAATGGTAAAAAAATAAAAGTCTTTAATCAGAGTTTGTATATACAGTTTGTTTGTAAATGGCTATGTAGTTAGTCTGTACACCGTAGAAGTAGGTGTGAGAGGATTACCAGCAAAATCTCTCTATAACTTGCTTAAAGACCTTGGCCTCTCTAGAAGTGCAGCTAGTTCTATATTAGAACGAGTATCCAAAGCTGCTCTAATAGGATCTTACCAAATTTGGATAGGTAGGGAGAACAACACGAGCAGAGAACGGGGAGTGTTGATCGATTTTCAAGGAATTTCTTAACCCTACATGCTAAATGGCCAAGTGCGGAAAAGGCCCAGGAAAGAAGAAGAAGAAGAGAAGAGGAACCCTACATGCTGTAGTCACAAGTTCTGGACTTTGCTCGGTGTTTTTCTCTCTTCTAGCACGCGATGGACCTGGCATCTGCCAGCATGGTAAATCCATGGAATGCTAAGATATTCTATGATGAAAACCCCTTCATTTGATTCTTTTATTTCCACCTCTTTTCTTTAACTTTTGAGCCAATGTTTAATATGTTTTGAGCCATTGCCTGTAAGTCTGAAAAAAAAAAACTGGTAGTCAATTTGGCCCCACTTGTCTTTTGGATAATTTAATGTTTATACAAATCTATGCATTTACTTTTCAGTTACTTTGCAACATGAACTGTGCCCCAAAATGTTGTACAGAATGTGCACAGAGGTTAATAAACTGTGACAGATTCAGAGACAAGAGTTTAAGGAGTTACAATCTACTGTTGGATCTATTTGAAAAGAAAGCAGTGGTAAGTTTCATTAACAAGTAATTGTAGTTCATAAGCGGTACATAATTAGACAATAGGGATGATGACAGTTTTTTAAATTGTATATAAATTAAGAGTATGCTAATAGTAAAGCAATTTTGTAAAAGGAACAGGGTATCTGCGATCATTACTTTCGGAGCTACAGGGATTTAAAGGATCAGATTTGCGGCGCTGCCGCGGATCCCTGAAAATAATGAATTCATACTCTCATTTCACGTCTCCATAGTTTCGTCATCAACCCATATTCGGCTCACTGCTGAGCTCGAGTCTCCTCTCAGAATGAGAGGGGTTAATCCAATAGTCCACCACGCTGGCCCAATGCGGATTGGCAGACTTCACACACGCAGAGAATTAAGGTAATTCTCTGGTATGCAGGTTTCCTCACGATGTTTTCCTTCACCGTTTGAGACACGTTATATTTAATTTCTTAAAATGCACACAACTGAAAAGTTGGAGGTGCATGCCCCGGACCGGATTCGAACCCACACCCTCCGGAATCGGAGGCAGAGGTCATATCCACTGGGCTGGGTACCGCATTCCAAGAATCCAGCTCATGACTAAGGGCCCCGTATGGGTTCGATAGTAGTCAGGCATTCGTTGTATCATGTGAATTTTAGCCATGTTTCATAATAAATTATTATAATCTATACTAATATTAAAAAGCTAAAGACTTTGTTTTTTTAAACGCGCTAATCTCAGGAATTACTGGTCTGATTTTAAAATTTCTTTCAGTGTTAGATAGCCCATTTATCGAGGAAGGCTATAGGCTATATATTATTCCCGTATTCCTACTGGTACGGGAACCACGCGAGTGGAACCGCGCGGCGTCAGCTAGTGTATTTATATAACTTCAACTTATCTATCAGTAGTCCACTTCATTGATTTCAGATAACAACAGAAGACATAAAAGCAACTGACCGAACAAAACATCAACTAACATCAAATATAGACAGGAAAATATACAAACCAGACCACTGTGACTCATATTTAATACATAATCAATTTGAACAAATAAAAATTGAATTAGAACTTGATAGTAAATCAAAAATAAAAACCTTAAACGATTTTAATAGCGATGAAGAGTTCCTAGTAGATGATGTAGACAATGGTTCAGAGTTTCTCGATGATAACATAAAAACAGAACATACAGACAACATTGACAGATTTACAATCTTTCAAAATGAGAAATCTGACAATATCACAGTCAATAAAAATGATGTGGCAATTGACAATGTTATCAAAAATAGTAGCTTAATCGATAGTAAAGTTGATAACAAGAAATGCAGTGTCAATAAACTGGTAATTGTCCATTCTAACGACATAAAAGCAGTTATAGACAACAAAACTAATACGAAAACACGCAAAGTGGCAATTAAAAAGGAAAAAGCTGCTCCGAAACCGAAAAAGTTGAGGACACATAATGAAAAAACACCCGAAAAACCAGGAAAAGCTGACAATCAGTGTTACTTAAAATATTTTGAAGTTACCAAGTTGAGTCATGAAGAACAAGTGGCCATGATACAAAGACGTAAAGAGGCAGATAACTTCAAAAGCTCAGTCTACAAATGTATGATGTGCTACAAAGTATTTACATGTGTCTCTTCGTATGACAGACATATGGAGAAGCACACTGATGTAAGTATTTATAATTACCCCGTACAAGGTCTGGCTATGACTATGACCCTACCGGCAAATATGTACCGCCAACCGATTTGGGGTTCCGGTACCATCGATATATATCATTAGATGGGCCCCTATATATTAAACAACGCACAATATTATGTCATTACACAAAGGCGTGCACGCACATCTTATTTTAGTACGCAAGAGCCCATGCTGTGAGTGGACATTTTTTCTTGTTTAATCCCTTAATAGGGATGATGACAGTTTTTTAAATTGTATATAAATTAAGAGTTTGCTAACAGTAAAGCAATTTTGTAAAAGTAACAGGGTATCTACGATCATTACTTTCGGAGCTACAGGGATTTAAAGGGTAAGATTTGCGGCGCTGCCGCGGATCCCTGAAAAACGCCCCATACAAAATGGCACGAACTAATGACGTGGTAGATAATGTAATGTTTTTGGCGCAGTGGTACGCGTGGTGGATTTACAAAAGACCGCCAAAGACGTACTCCAAGCGATTTAGCGTTCCGGTACGATGCCGTGTAGAAGCCGAAAGGGGTGTGGATTTTTCATCCTCCTCCTAACAAGTTAACCCGCTTCCATCTTAGACTGCATCATCACTTACCTTCGGGTGGGATTGTAGTCAAGGGCTAACTTGTAAAGAATAAAAAAAAAATGTAATGGTCGTTAGATTTGTACGTGCGTTCAAACAAAATTACTAATATCTTTATTATATAATGATTTATTTATTTTGCTATAATCCGCGAAAAGTCGGCGAACCCATGCGACAACGTCACCCAGGTCCGACAAAATACTCTCTACGTACGTTTCACCCCGAAACCGGAGCATCCTCAGGAGATGTTGACTCTACAACGTGCAATTGTTCGTCGGCTTTTCGCGGATGATAGCAAAACAAATAAATCATTATATAATCATGATGAACTTCCGCAAAGTAACGCCTGCTTCTATCCAATACTAATATCTTTGTTATTTGTGCGTTTATGATTATAGTTCATTTATTAAAAAAAAAGTGTGTCAGCTCCGTCGCACGAATGGAGTTTACTCTTTTTAATAGCAACGCCTGAAAAGTGAAAGGTGCGCAACCGAGGTGCAGCGCTGCGTGCGCGCCCGCCAACAGCGTGCACGTGCGTGCGGACGCGCTAGGCATGTGCACGCTATGGCGGCTACGTACGGTGAAAGGTGCGCAGAATAGGTTGCGCACAAAAAACGTACCGAGGGGTATAAATGAAAAATCGATTGTTAAGGAGTAAACTCCAATAAGTTATGAAATGACATGCGTTACGTTTTTTGTGCGCAACCTATTCTGCGCACCTTTCACCGTGCGCTGTGCCGCCAACAACTTGCACATCGCACCCATGTGCACGCTGTAGGCGGGTGCGCACGCCGCGGCCTGCTGCACCTCGGTTGCGCACCTTTCACTTATAAGGCGCGAGTATTGAGACGTGCTTCGAGCTAACTTTTTGTTTTTTTTAACATACACACTTTTTTTTGTTGGTAAACAGTGCACATCGAGTAGGGCTTTAGTAATACTTATGTTAAAGAAGACTAAATGTATAGAATTGTAAAATAACTAATAGACTTTATAATATACTTCACATTATATATTTTACTCTTACAATGATATAATCATTAAACAAACAAGCCCAATAACATATAGTATATATAGGTATAGTCGCCTATACAGCATACCCTATGTACGTCTCAATACACTCACAGCTAAATTAGAAAGTTGCGCACTAAAGGTGCGCACCAAAAACGTGACACTTTTTCGTTAGTTCAGTTGGTTTTACCCCTCGGATTTTTCTCATACCGGGCGCCTTATATATAAAAAATCGATTCTTAAGGAGTAAACTCCAAAAAAATGTCACATTTAGTGTAAGGAAACTAAGTATAGATTTCAAAAACTGTCATCATCCCTATTGGTCTGAGATTACTTTGTTTCCAGAAATACGGTCCTATCGCATGCGAGGTATGCGGCATACACTGCAACACAAAGACTCAAATGCGGCAACACAAGAGCAAGGTCCACGACATGAGATTCAACTGCAGAGACTGTGACTTCGTCACCACGGCTGTGTAAGTTTGTTTTGCATGCACTACTGTCTTAACACTTTTTTTTATTACTAGCTGACGCGGCGCGGTTTCACCCGCGTGGTTCCCGTTCCCGTAGGAATGCGGGGATAATATATAGCCTATAGCCTTCCTCGATAAATGGGCTATCTAACACTGAAAGTATTTTTCAAATCGGACCAGTAGTTCCTGAGATTAGCGCGTTCAAACAAACTCTTTAGCTTTATAATATTACTAGCAGACCCCGCGCGGTTTCACCCGCGTGGTTTCCGTTTCCGTAGGAATACAGGGATAATATATAGCCTATAGCCTTCCTCGATAAATGGGCTATCTAACACTGAAAGTATTTTTCAAATCGGTAGTTCCTGAGATTAGCGCGTTCAAACAAACTCTTCAGCTTTATAATATAAATATAATATAAATAATTGATAGATTATAGATTATTACATTAATTTACGTAATAGTTGTTAGTGTTAAATTTTGAAATGCAAATTATGAAAAAAGTTTGTATATGCGGACGCCAAGGAGACGCGTGACGTTTGGGGTTTTTCATGGGTTTCACCGGCTTCACCACGTTGCTTGTAAAGACTCACTCTGGGTCATCTTTACTCTGTGATCAGATCATGGATTAATCTATACTAATACTAGCTGACGCCCGCGACTTCGTCCGCGTGGAATTTAGTTTTTCACAAATCCCTCGGGAAATGGATTTTTCCGGGATAAAAAGTAGCCTATGTGTTAATCCATGCTATAATATATCTCAATACAATAAATCTAAATAGTTTTTTGTTTGTTTGATTGAACGCGCTAATCTCAGTAACTACTGGTCCAATTTGAAAGATTCTTTCTGTGTTAGATAGCCCATTTATCGAGGAAGGCTATAGGCTAAATATTATCCCCGTATTCCTACGGGAACGGGAACCACGCGGGTGAAACCGCGCGGCGTCAGCTAGTATATTATATATGTGTCATTTATTATTGTTATGTTTCAGACAGACGGCGAGGACACACGCGCGTTGGCATGACGGTGTCACGTATAAATGTAAACATTGTGAACAGACGTACAGGTTAGTACTAAGTTAGCCCTTGACTACAATCTCACCTGATGGTGAGTGATGATGGATTCTATAGCTTTAAGCAATGTGTTAGAAAACATTTGCTTAGTCGAGGTTACTACACCATCGATGAGTTCCTCAATGATTTTATTTTATTTATTTGGGATCCAAAACAGTTGTGTACATATATATTACAAAACTTAAAGTAAATTTAAAAACAAATAGTTTACATACACAACCCACATCTCTATCCACAAGTAATTATACAAAATGTAGATGGGGCTGATAAAAATGATTTCAAATTAAATTATCTAACAAAGTGCTTTTATACAAAGAAAAGAAAATAATGAAATAAAAAAAAAAACAAAAAAAGAAATGACACAATTACAATAAAAATTAAAATATATAAATAAATAGCAAAATTATTAATCGCTTTTAAGTGTACCGATGACCAACTTTTTAAAAGTACCTACTCGACTGGCAAAAATGTCTATGTTTTTGAAGTGCTTATTATACGTCTGTGTCATTATTATTATTAATTTTTATTAATATCTGTGTCATTCTTACTATTGGTGACCGTTTACCTGCATTTGTGCGGCACTTAGTAGTTGCAAACAGATGATAAAGATGCTTGGAGGCCGTTGGATCAGCTTCCACCTTCACACAGGAAGTGAAAACTATAAGTAATTGTAATGTAATAATTTTTGGCAATAAAAACCAGTAAAAAATTTAATATAAATGAAAAATATCTACGTAAATTTTTTGCCGCCGAAACAACACATTAGCAAGTGACGTCATTCATAGAAATAACAGCGTGATTGGCGTTTGCAGTGATGTGATATATCACGTCACCGCAAGCGCCAATCACAAACCGATGCCTTGTAGCGAATGACGTCACGGTGACTTGGTAAAAATACAATTTTGTTTTATAAAAATATTATAATTACTTTCACAAATAAAAATGTGATTAGAGTTTCTAGGCATCTGAACTGCCTATTATCAACCCATATTCGGCTCACTGCTGAGCTCGAGTCTCCTCTCAGAATGAGAGGGGTTATGCCTCGGACCGGATTCGAACCCACACCCTCCGGACTGAGAGGCAGAGGTCATATCCACTGATGAAAACATCGTGAGGAAACCTGCATACCAGAGAATTTTCTTAATTCTCTGCGTGTGTGAAGTCTGCCAATCCGCATTGGGCCAGCGTGGTGGACTATAGAGGAGACTCGAGCTACACAGTGAGCCGAATATGGGTTGATAATAGGCAGTTTAGATGCCTAGAAACTCTAATCACATTTTTATTTGTGAAAGTAATTATAATAATTTTATAAAACAAAATTGTATTTTTACCACGTCACCGCAAACGCCAATCGTAAACTGTGACGTCATTCGCTACAAAGCATCGGTTTGTGATTGGCGCTTGCGGTCTCTTCTTAGTTTTGTACAGCAGACTAGTTGCCTATTTTGGACTATCTTTTCATACGAGTCAACTACCCTATTACAGCAAAAGAACATCGTACCTGACTCACTTGCGTACTGCGCACGTATCGGATTCGGTTTGCACGCTCTGCGGGTTCACCTTCATCAACGAATACGGCCTGAGGATGCACCTCCTTAGAAAGCATCGCTCCGAGGATGTGCAGGTGAGACTCTTAGTTCCCGTTCCCGTGAGAATACTACTAATATTATAAACGCGAAATTTTGTATGGATGTTTGGATGTTTGTTGTACCTACTACTAAAGCAATTTAGGTGAAATTTGGAATGGAAATGGATTTTACTCTGTATTAACACATAGGCTACTTTTTATTCCGAAAAAATCCATGGTTTCCCGAGATTTGCGAAAACTGATGATTTTGATGATATGAATGTTTGTTACTCTTTCACGCCTCGACTACTGAACCGAATTAGCTGAAATTTGGTATTGAGATATATCATAGCCTGGATCAACACATAGGCTACTTTTTATCCCAGAAAAATCCATGGTTTCGGAGGAATTTGTGAAAAACTAAATTCCACGCGGACGAAGTCCGCTAGTACTAGCGGAAGGCGACTTCGTACTAATATTTACTGACAGTTTTGACGGCCTCCGTGGCGCAGTGGTATGCGCGGTGAATTTACAAGACGGAGGTCCTGGGTTCGATCCCCGGCTGGACCGATTGAGATTTTCTTAATTTGTCCAGGTCTGGCTGGTGGGAGGCTTCGGCCGTGGCTAGTTACCACGCTACCGGCAAAGACGTACCGCCAAGCGATTTAGCGTTCCGGTACGATGCCGTGTAGAAACCAAAAGGGGTGTGGATTTTCATCCTCCATCCATCCTCCATAACAAGTTAGCCCGCTTCCATCTTAGATTTCATCATCACTTACCATCAGGTGAGATTGTAGTCAAGGGCTAACTTGAGAGAATAAAAAAAAAGCCGAAATATTTTACCGAATTAGATATTATCCTTGAAGTCTTGAAGTGTAGTTAAAGCATCTGAAAGCGAAAACCATTAATATCTTTTTATTATTCTTCCTGCCTTCTACAGTACCAGAAGTTTTGTCCAAATTGGTTCCAACATGCTTTAGTAACTGCAAATAATGCTATATTAGCATAGCTGGGCACCGTTAATCAAATAGTTAACTTCGTTAATCGTTAGTCCGCTACAAAAATGGTTAGCTTCGTTAAACGTTAAAGCGTTACATGTCGGAAGAATTAACGCAAGTTAACGTTAATCGTTAATCCGTTAATATGACTGGTTAATATTTCATTTTTATATCATTGTTTGAGATCCCCATTGCAAAAATAAAGGTGAGCACTGGGGAAAAGTGCCATAATTTGTTTTTAGTTGATTTTTTCTATAATTTTAACATAAATATAGTAATTTGTTGATTTCTTTGAAAAAAAATCTTTCATAATTTCTTACTTGTCTAAACCTGTTAATCACGTCGCGCGGTAAATAGTAAGCAACGATTATCGGACTTCTGCACATTAACGGAAGTTAACGGGTCCGTTAACATTTTTAAAAGTTAACTTAAAAGTTAATCCGTTAATCAAAATGTTAACTTCGTTAATTAACGATTAACGGATTAACGAGTTAATGCCCAGCTATGTATATTAGGCTCCCTAGGCTTATGCTATAATTAAATATTTTTTTCTTTATTGTCCGTATTGTAGTTATTTATTGATCTTATTTTATTTTTGGTTTTTTTTTTTATTTCCATATAATATTAAGGTTTATCCTTCTCTCCTATCTAATTAAAAATCTTGTTTGTCAAGTATTAACAACAGAACACTTGTAAACTACTCTCCATTGTCTTGGAAAGAGAACTTATTACAGATATGAAATAAGCTAAAATAATTGTGTACACCTATCTAACGTTTCTGCTTACTGTTTTACTTTACTTTTCTTTTTTGTAATGTGTTTCTTTTTGTAATGTAGTCCTATTTATTGTAATTTTTGTAATTAGTCCTAGTCCAACGGAAAGCATTAGAAAATCCTACCTGGTCTCCACAATACAGATCAATCTAGTGTGGAGACCACAGGCAATCTTATGGTTTTTTGTATCTATTTTTGATCAATAAAGATTTTATTTATTATTTATTTATTTATATGTGGATACATAGTAATACATATTTATCTATTTTTGCTTTCCCGATCAGTCCGTGAGCTCACCCTGGGGTCATGCCTGAAAATCAGCACTACGGTTACTTAGCTGTGGCATAGAGCTGAGGCAGCGCCCCATTCAGCCGAAGCCTTAGTATTAAGTCTCATGTTTTCTCCTAAACATTTTATGTTTTTGGCTGAATAAATGGCTTGACTTCGGCTGATTTTTTTATTTATTACTAGCGGACGCCCGCGACTTCGTCCGCGTGATACTCGGTGTAAACTTTCAACTACACCTACCCTACCCTACCCCTACCGTACCCCCACCCTACTCCTACCCTACCACTACTCTACCCTACCCTACCCTACCCTACCCTACCCTACCCTACCCCTACTCTACCCCTACCCTACCCCTACCTTACCCCACCCCTACCCCGTTTTTTAATTTTAATTAATATGAACTTTATACCATAGCAATAAAGCTCAAATTGACTACGTTTTAGTTACAAATCGTTTGTGTGGGAAAAAGAAAAGGGCTATTTTTAGGGTTTTTCCAGCAATAATTCTAATTTTTCTCGCCGTAAAAACCATCCTTGAACTTCAACGAACATTTAAAAAAAAGATTTGGTCAAATTGGTCCAGGCGTTGTGGAGCTATTCGCTTACCAACACATTTTGCGATTCATTTTTATATTATAGATTATTATTTAAATAGTTTCAATACTTTTTTTTAACCCAAAAAACTTGTTTTTTCAGAACGACTCGGGCCCGCAGTGCAAGTTTTGCAAGTTGCGTTTTGCGTCTCACGCCGCGTACCAACAACATCTAGAAGTGTCTCACAATATACACGGACCGTAAGTTTGTTCTATTCTATGTAAGTTTTGGCTTTCTTGTCTAGTTTTTTTTGAAGAGAAACTTCTTTAGGCGCATGAGGGTAAAATTTTTACAGATGTAACGTCACGCCGGTATGCAACGGAAGTGTGGCAAAGAGAGAGAGCGATCGAGACCGATTGAGAGAGAGTAAGACAGGGCGAACGTAGCATGAAGCAACTAGTGAGTGAGAGTAGGGAGCGAGCAAGTGAGAAAGATTGAGAGAAAAAGTGAGACAGAGCGAACGTCGTATCACGCACAGTGCTATGGAGTGAGAGGTGGGAGAGAGATATAGTGAGAGAGATTGAACGAGAGAGAGAAAATATTAAATATTAAAGAAATAAATTGAAAAAATTAAATTTATAATTTACATTAATTTTCAACACTTTTTATATTTTAATGACAATTAAATTCCTAACCTCCTTCCTTTTTCCCTTCCTCTTAGTCTCGGAAATGTAAAGTTTTAGATTTGTATAAATATAAACGAGATTTATAAATTAGTTCGCCAAAGAAGTTTCACTTCTGACATGTGCCTCTCTAGCGGCGCGCTACTTGTATCGCTACGCTTCCGAAATGATAATCTCAACGATTAAGATAACGTAATCTTAATCTTTTGTTTATTTTACATAATTTATACATATCCTATAATCTTTATGTAACAGGAAATTTCTGATAAGACCGTTATATATTACTCACGCATCCTACCGCCAACATTTTACAATTTACAACAGTTTGTTTATGGTTGGACTTTGCCTCATAATATTAGAAATTGAGAAATAACTTTAATAACTTTACTACCACAATCAAGCCAGTTTTTCATATTTTCATACAAGAAAAATTAACCTAATGTCTTAAATTTCAAGTTAAATAACATAAAGAACTTTAAGCAGAATAACTTATTTAAATTAACATTATGTAAAGCGAAAAAAATGGAGTAAATACCTACAAGCACTCCTCTATCTAAAGAATAATATAATATAACATTAAAAAAAAACATGTTTTAAAACATTTCCATCCAACCTGTTTCACCAATTACTTTGATAAGGAGCCCAAACAGTATGTATTTAAATTATTTTTACATTAAAAATATTAAAACAAAGACGCGAAAAGCTCGAAAATGCTTAATGATTAAATATTACACAATTTCCACATCCAGACTCACTATATTTTCTTTATTTACTAACACTTCACTAACACTAACGTACAAGGGCATAATTTTATGATAATATTTATAGGATTGGATTGTATATATAGTAGGGAAGTTCCAGCTTTCTGAGATACAGTTTCTAACTATAGTACGCGCGTTAACAACTGAGTCTTAGGGCCATAAATCATTTCTCTATATCTATCTCGCTTGCACTTATGGGTCTTATGGAGCCGTCTAGTGAAGGGTGTAACAATGAAAGACATATTATCGATAAGTAAAGTTTATTATCGTATCTTGTTCACAAAATTAAAAAAATTAACAATATTTGATTTAATATAATACATATTTCATATTATATAATTATTAACTAAATAAAATTAATCTTCATCTGAGTCTTCATCATCAGAATCTTCGTCTTCTGCCAAATTTATTATAAGCGGCGCGTGATCTCTAATTAGAGCTTTTTGTAAATCTTTGTTTTGAAGTTCTTCGGCATGCCTAACACATTTGGCCCAGTCTTCTCGTGTGACATTTTCTATGGCTCGGTGGAGGTGATTTTCGACATCTGCTATCTTGAAGGTATTATTATTCTTCGCAACTTCTCCCTTTACTTGTGCCCAAATTAATTCTATTGGGTTATATTGACAGTGATATGGAGGGAGCCTTATTACTTCATGACCTCGTTCATTTGCCAGATGGTCTAAAGCGTAGACCTTCTGCGGGTTACTGGCTTTTACTTTTCTTATTAATTCTTCAATAATTTCGTTGCTGGAATATGGAATCTTTTTCTTTGTCAACCATTCTTGAATTTCAGCTTTCCTCGTGTTTCTTGTGGGTATCTTTTCCAACTGTATCGAATGATAGCTTGCGTTATCGACAATTATAACTGAGGGCTCTTCAAGTAGATTCAGGAATTCGGAAAACCATGCCATATATGTTTCGCCATCCATTTCTGTGTGGTAATCAGCATCCTTTGATTTCACCGCTTTAAATATTAGCTTCGCATCTGGAACGAAGCCAGTCCTTGCAGAACCCGCATGGCAAACTATTAATCTTTGGCCTTTTCCCACAGGCTGATTCTTGAAACCTCCTTCATCGTTGCTTCCAAGCCACATCCTCTTTCTTGCATGGTTTTGATTAATCCATGTTTCGTCTAGATAGAAACGTGGTCGCTGATCGTTAGTTCTTCTAAGTAAATCCAATTTCCTTAAAAAGTCCATTCTAGCACAAACAATATCAGTTCTTTCCATTAAATATTTACGTCCTTCGCTATTTTTCTTATACTGGAACCCAACCTCCTTCAGTAGTATTCTCATTGAAGTGTTGCCGCATTTAAAATCGGGTAATTGTTCACGGAATTTTTCTAAAATTTTCGCCACGGATGGATACTCTCCATTCTCATAAAATGAAGCTACAGTTCGCTTCAACACACTTTTATCAAAATCGTCAATATTAGTGACGGTTTGTGGTTTCTTAAAATTTGTTCTTGGTATACAGGTACTGCCTGATTGTGATACTTCCGTCTTGATTCGGTCCACTGTCGCTCTGCTCACACCACAAACAAATGCGGCCATTTCACGTGGTTTGTTGAAATTTAGAGAAGCCACTTTATTCGGATCACTTTTCAATTCATTGAGAAACAGGAATACGTTGTGAATCAGTGTTCGAGCTTGAGGGCTAATATCGCCATGTAATTTCTTCAGATCAACGTTAGAAAATAAAGTATCCATAGTGCGCAACGAGTAACACATGAATGTATTTATTTAATTGCAGTAAACACATTTATAGCAAAAAAAATACGCAATGCAATTACATTAGAAACCGACCAATCAGAATCGTCCAAATCATTATTGACTCATCATTAGCACGTGCGCAGGTAGCCGTTTATCGATAATTAGGGTGCGCAGGTAGGCGCGCTGCACATTCCTATCTTTTTTGACTTTTATGACCGGACGACTCAGATGATAACGCGCATACTATAGTTCAGATAGCTGGGGCACTCACAAAAATTTGGTAGTAATATTTAATATCTTTCTATTTGTATTTTATGTGTCATGATTTCCTTTTTTGTGTTTTGCCAAATAAAATCTTTCTTTCACTAAACTTGAGATTTCAGTGTAATTTTTCAAAATTCATTCGTTGAAATTTTGAATTCGATTTCGTTTCCCGTGAATGAGGCGCGCGCGTGCGCAGAGAACGCGGTACTATTATAAACTGTTTGAGACTTTGAAATGTTTAGCTATGCGGTTTAGTTGTTTACTGTGGCCAGGGTTTTACTGTGTATTGATACTGTAAATTGATTTTGTTTTGAAGTACTTGTAGGATTTCGTTTTTTTTAATCTTTACAAGTTATTAGCCCTTGACTACAATCTCACCTGATGCAATCTAAGATGGAAGCGGGCTAACTTGTTAGAAGGAGGATGAAAATCCACACCCCTTTCGGTTTCTACATGACACATACGGTACGTCTTTGTCGGTAGGGTGGTAATTAACCACGGCCAAAGCCTCCCCTGGAATTAAGAAAACCTAAGAGGCCGTCAAAATTGATTTTAATTGATACTGTAAATTGATTTTCTTTTGAAGTACTACAGGTAATAATTGTAGGATTTCGGTAAATAATAAGTATTCCAATCATAAAACATAAGTATGGAGATAAACAACATAGTAGTTTGTAGAGACGTTTAGATTTCCTAAAGAAAATCGTGTCTGAAAGTTGTGTAAGAGGTAAATAGGTGTTATAAAATGTGGGAAATTAATACTATTTATTTGTGTAGTTAATCCACTTTTTATTTGTACAATGACAGATTTTGAATTGAATTCTCTATTTTGATATTTGAAGGAGATAGAGCAATATGGTGATGAATTAATTTCAAAACCCTAGATGGGACCCAAACTAATCTTAATTGAAAGATTCTTAATGAAAAATTGTATAATATAAAAATCCTATTATTAAAAACATTTCTGTATTTAAATTCTTAATTAAATTAAATATCACGTGTCTCAAACGGTGAAGGAAAACATCGTGAGGAAACCTGCATACCAGAGAATTTCTTAATTCTCTGCGTGTGTGAAGTCGGCCAATCCGCATTGGGCCAGCGGGCCTAACCCCTCTCATTCTGAGAGGAGACACGAGCTCACAGTACGCACGCATTTTTTTTTACACTTTACAAGTTAGCCCTTGACTGCAATCTCACCTGATGGTAAGTGATGATGCAAGCTAAGATGGAAGCGGGCTAATTTGTTTAGCCTTAGCCTTGTTTAGTTTAGTTTATTAATAAAAATCCACACCCCTTTCGGTTTCTACACGACATCGTACCGGAACGTTAAATCGCTTGGCCGGCGTCTTTTGTTTGGTGGGTGGTAACTAGCCACGGCCAAAGCCTCCAAAGCCACAAACTAAAGTCACCGACATAGCTCAACGAGTCGCGAAGCTGAAGTAGCAATGGGCGGGGCACAAAGTTCAAAGAGCCGATAGACGTTGGGGTCCCAAGGTGCTGGAATGGCGACCCCGCACCGGAAAGTATAGTGTTGGTCGACCCCCCACTAGGTGGACCGAAGACATCAAGCGGGTTGCAGGGAGCCACTGGATGCTGGCGGCTCGAGACCAGATTAAGAGAGAGATTAAGAATTAAATAATAAAAATATTTAAAAGCATACGATACGAGTATCGATGTTTCATAGTTGTAATCGTGTTCGTCGGTTGAAGTGCTCTGTAAAAATACCTTTTCGTCTTATTGAATGGTGTAAAAACGGTAAACATGAAACGGTATGAAATAATACTCCGGGTTGTTCACAGGGCGCTGACACGGAATAGTCGACAAACAATGTATAATACCAACAGGCAGGATGTCCAGACGGTGGAATGCGAACTGGTGAGTAGATAGAAGTAACAATTGGCCAAGTGCGAGTCGCACTCGTACACGAAGGGTTGCGCATCATTTATATTTATTTTATTTTTTTATACTTTTTTGCACAAAACAAATAACAAAGAAAACAATTATGTGCAAAGGCGGTCTTATTGCTTATAGCAATATCTACCAGACAAACTTTGGATAAAGGAATAATTAATGTAATTAAATGCGGGATAATGCAACAAATATTAATAAAAATATTATATTTATATATACTACATGTATAAATATAAAATATACATAATATATAATAAAATAAAATAATATTTTAGAGGTAAAGTTTGTGAGATTGTAGAGGATAAT
This sequence comes from Bicyclus anynana, assembly GCF_947172395.1. NCBI lineage: Eukaryota > Metazoa > Arthropoda > Insecta > Lepidoptera > Nymphalidae > Bicyclus > Bicyclus anynana. Next base: position 1,683,249 of record NC_069109.1, read on the forward strand.
CTGTACATCACAACACTTGGAGTGTACAATAAAGGATTGTTTCAAAGTTTTCTAAAAACGCCATCTATTGGTAGTTCAATCAATCAATCAAATCATTTATTTCAAGTAGGCTCAGTTTACAAGCACTTTTGACACGTCAGTTGACTATTTGTAAAGATTCTACCACCGGTTCGGAAGGCAGGTTCTGCTGAGAAGATACCGGCAAGAAACTCAACAGTTGCTCTTTTGAAAAAGTCATACAGTATTACAATTTACATTTGATAACAATTAAATTACAATTTCTTATAGTTTTATTTCCTGTGTGAAGGTGGAAGCTGATCCAATGGCCTCCAAGCGTTTTAATCTTTAAGGAACTCATCATCATAATGCAAGGAGCTAGGCGAATAGTCCACCACGCTGGCCTTTGGATTGGCAGACTTCACACACGCAGAGAATTAAGGACTATTGACCTAACCTCTCTCATTCTGAGAGGAGACTCGAGCTCAGCAATAAGATTAATATGGGTTGATAACTCAGACCAATTATTGTATAGGACCTGCCTCGCTAGAACTTACTTTTTTCAAAGTATATGATCAAGGATCTAATGCGGTTATAAAAACTGTCTCTATAGAATCGATGTTAAATAGTTGTAATCGTGTCCGTCGGTTAAAGAGCTCTATAAAAATACCTTTTTGTGTAATTGAATTGTGTAAAAAACGGACAGAAACTTCTGGTTTAGTATAAGATATATGTAGGATTGGAACGGAACGTAGCATGGAGAGAGCGAGCAAGTGTGTGTGTGTGTGTGAAAGGGATGCAAGAGAGTTGGAAGATGGCGGATTGCAAGTGAACGACGACAGAGTGCTGTGCATTAAAACTAAAATAAAGTGTTTAAGAAGAAGATATATCCCGTATTTCTTTTAACCAATCCTCCAAGCACATTTAGATTTGTCCATGAAGGTTAATGCCCGTAAAATGACCACGCTGGGCATGCGGGTTGGTCATTCGAAGGGTTGGATTTTCCGCACCGGTGTCGCTGCTGCCCGACACCGGCCTGTGCCATTTATGAAAATCCAGCCAGTTAGGAATGGTTATACCGCCATTGATCGGTCGCCAGAGCCTCGTCGGTCACTCTGCAGGGTGCACCACGAGCAGGTGAGGTTGGCAGTTGGGGAGGCTGACTGGTACTAGCCTCCCCCTTACACCCCAACCTTTTAACCAATATCCCACATATATACAAAATCTAAGCTCGTTTTCCTCAGAAAATGACAGACAATTTTGTTCGTGACTAGGAGTGCGATACAGGTCCTTCTATTATTGGTCTGAGGTTGATAACGATAACCTGTCTATAGGATAAAATTATCATTGATATTCATCACCCCAGTGCGGCACCAAGCTGAAAGGGTTCAAGCTATATGCTTGCCATTTCACCCGGCTCCACCCGGACAAGCAGCCCAGCCAACAACCGACCAAAACCCAGCCCAGCACACCCAAGCTCTTCCTGTGCCACCAGTGTGGGAAGTCCTTTCAGGTGAGACCTACTATCAGTGGCAAGTACAAGGTTTGTAACTAGGGCATGCACTTTACGTGCAAATTGTACAGAATGGAAAATTCTTCCCCCAATACAGTTACCTAATGAGTTATCAGGGTATGCATTGCGTTTATGCGTCTATGAACTTTATGCATCTAGGTTTTTAACCAGGGTATGTACTTTAGGTGCAAATTATAGTCATTTGGACTAGTGGTATGTACGCAAGGTACGGTAAACTATGAATCCTGAGTTCGATCCCGGGTATCAGAAATGAAAATGAAATTGTACAGAATAGAAAATTCTTCCTCCAATACGGGTACCTAATGAGTTATTAGGGTATGCATTGCGTTTATGCATCTATGAAGTGCACGCCACTGCGTACTATGTACTAATAAGCTAGTTGACACTTTTTTTTAAAATTGTTCATTATTGTTCTAGAAGTAAAAAAGAAAAAAACAGAGGTTCTGGGTTCGATCCCCGGCTGGGCATATTGAGGTTTAGGTTTTTTTTTTTTTTTTTTTCTTTACAAGTTAGCCCTTGACTACAATCTCACCTGATGGTAAGTGATGATGCAGTCTAAGATGGAAGCGGACTAACTTGTTAGGAGGAGGATGAAAATCCACACCCCTTTCGGTTTCTACACAGCATCGTACCGGAACGCTAAATCGCTTGGCGGTACGTCTTTGCCGGTAGGTTATTCTACTCCTAACAAGTTAGCCCAGTTTTTTTATTTGTCCATCTCAAGAACACGACTCAGTTGAGGGATCATATACGGAGTCATAATGGCGAGAGGCGCTACCAATGCGACACGTGTGACAAGCGATTCGTTGGCAAGATCAACCTGGTGAAGCACATGCAGCTGCACAGTAACACACGTCACCAGTGCAATATGTGTGGGAAGACATTCTCTGACAAATCCAACGCTAAACGACATATATTGGTGAGTCCATAGACGTAATAAAGTGTCCAGACACCGTTTCCTGAATACACCAGTGCGGGAAGACATTCTCTGACAAATCCAACGCTAAACGACATGTATTGGTGAGTCCATGGACGTAATGAAAAGTTCAGACACCGTATCCTGAATACACCAGTGCGGGAAGACATTCTCTGACAAATCCAACGCTAAACGACATATATTGGTGAGTCCATAGACGTAATGAAAAGTTCAGACACCGTATCCTGAATACACCAGTGCGGGAAGACATTCTCTGACAAATCCATGTTGCAAATGGAAATCACTGTAAACTTTCAACCCCTATTTCACCACTTAAAAATTCTTGAATCACATTATATTTCGTTTTTTTTCATGATTGCTTCCTGGTACATATAATACATTTCTGAAATGATTTGATGTTTATTTTAATAGGTTGACAATAAAGAATAGTGAATAAGCCATCTGATTACCCTTAATAGGACATATCCAGTGTTAAATTTATACTAATATTATAAAGCTGAAGAGTTTGTTTGTTAGCTTGAAAGCACTAATCTCAAGAACTACTGGTCCGATTTGAAAAATTCTTTCAATGTTAGATAGCCCATTTATCGAGGAAGGCTATAGTATATATATCCCCGTGTTGCTACGGGAACGGGAACCACGCGAGTAAAACCGCGTGGCGTCAGCTAGTAATACATATCTCTTGTTCACAGACCCACTCGGCTGACACGAGACCATACCACAAGTGTGATGTGTGTGACAAAAGCTTCACGACTGCCCAAGGGAGGAACGAGCATGTATTGCATGTTCATAGCAACGTGCCGCGACCGAAGAGAGTCCGCGCCCCGAGACCGGCTCCTTAGGACCATGACATATGTCAGACACGAGCGGAGAAGAGTCGTGGGATTCAAGAGCTTTAGACTCAAGTCCCTTAATGATTCCCAGACACATGTCAGAGACGGCTTGAACACAAGCGACTCGCAAGATCGTCGTATGATCTCTTACTGTATCAGTAATATTAAGACACTAAAGAATTGACTATTTTATAAATTAGTCCTCATTATAGTCGAGCATGTATTACTTGTTCAGAGCAACGAGCCGCTACCAAAGAGGGTACGCGCTCGGAGACCTTCTTAGGACCATGACATATCTCAGACACGACATGGACACGAGTGATTCAAGCTTTAGGCACAAGTCCCTTAATGATTCCCAGACACATGTCAGAGACGGCCTAGACACAAGTGACTCACAAGAGTCTGAATCTGAATATTACTAAAACAGTAAGAGATCTTACGAGATCTCTTACTGTTTTAGTAATATTCAGATACTAAATCACATATTTAATTAACGAATCCATAAATTAGTTGTCTAAAGTCCAAACACATCTTAGAGAAGGTCTAGTTATATGAGGTCGCTCCTGGATCAAGGATCGAGCAGGTTCATAGCAGCGTGCCGCGACCGAAGATTGTCCGCGCTCCGAGATCTGCTCCATAGGACCATGCCATATGTCAGACACGACCTGGACACGAGCGAAGAAGAGTCGTAGGATTCAAACACGACATTGCCACATATTGCTTTAGGCACAAGTCCCTTAATGACTCCCAGACCATATCAGAGACGACCTGGACAAAAGCAACTCGCAATGATCGTCGTAATATCTCTTACTGTTTCAGTAGACCCTAAAGGATCAGTTACTCAGTAATATTTAGACACTAAAGAATAATTTATTTAATTGACTATTCTATAAATTAGTCCTCATAATAGTCGAGCATGTATTACTTGTTCAGAGCAACGTGCCGCTACCAAAGAGGGTACGCGCTCGGAGACCTTCTTAGGACCATGACATATGTCAGACACGACATGGACACGAGCGAAGAAGACTCGTAGGTGTCAAGCTTTAGGCACAAGTCCCTTAATGAATCCCAGACACATGTCAGAGATGGTCTGGGCACAAGTGACTCACAAAAGTCGTAAGATCTCTTACTGTATTAGTAATATTCAGATACTAAATCACATATTTAATTAACGAATCCATAAATTAGTTGTCTAAGGTCTAGACACATCTTAGAGAAGGTCTAGTTGCATGGGATCGCTCCTAGATCGAGGAACGAGTATGTATTGCATGTTTATAGCAGCGTGCCGCGATCGAAGAGAGTATGTGCTCCGAGACCTGCTCCTTAGGATCATGCCATATGTCAGACACGACATGGACACGAACGAAAAAGAGTCATAGGATTCAAGCTTTAGGCACAAGTCCCTTAATGACTCCCAGACACATGTCAGAGACGGCCTGGACACAAGCGACTCGCAAGATCGTTGTAAGATCTCTTACTGTTTCTGTAATATTTGGACACAAAAGGATCAGTTATTTAATTAATAAGTCCATAAATTAGTCCTCATAATAGTCGAGCATGGATTACTTGTTCAGAGTAACGTGCCGCTACCAAAGAGGGTACGCGCTCGGAGACCTTAGGACCATGACACATGTCAGACACGGCCTAGACACAAGCGTCTCACAAGAGTCGCAAGATCTCTTACTGAATTAGTAATATTCAGTCACTATTTCAATGTATGCAACTAAAACAAAAATTATATTCCGAAGACACGCAATATACTCGTAGAAATAACGGAAAACATTGGACATGTAAATGTGTTTGTCTTGGACAACTAATATCTACAAACGCTATTATAAAAACAGGCAACGATCTTATATTGTCTAACACGTCGAAATAATGAAAAATGTAGATATGCCAATAAAGGAAAAAAGGATATACAACACATTATGCATTATGCCATGTTTAATGTATGTTGCCAAACATGGGCATAAACAAATAAACTAATAAATAAATTAAATGTATGCCAAGATGTGTAGCTGGAATCAAGAGAAGAGATAAGCTTGATAAAAATTACTTAGACCACTTTTAAGGAATTGGAAAAAGTATTTAAAATACTATAAAGGCACACATGTTATTTGAAAAGGACGAGGAATGGACATTAGGAAGATGATTTCAAAAAGATCGCTAGTCCTGAGATGTATGGTCGATGTATAAGACTGGCGATGGGCAGAGAAAAAATATTATTTAAAAATTATGTTTAAATAAATGTAAATGTAACCGATCATCAGTAATAAAGGCTTATTTTATTTATTTATTTAACAAGTCCATAAAGTTTTTTCTCTTATTAGATGTCTACTTAGTAAATAAAACGTAAACTAAAAGTTTTTGACCGTTTTTCATGCCATTCGACTACTCTAACCGGAATTTTAAAAGGGCTCTTTACAAGACGGGGTAATGATAGCGAGGCATGTATTTCTATAATTGGTCTGAGGCAAGTTCGTGTCTATTAATTCGCTCTTTGTTTTGTGCGTCTTTATATTATTAATCTGTTACTGAGACAAAAGTTGACAACAAACTAATATCTAATCTGTGGTTGACCTTCATTTTTCGTCTGTGCATTAATGTTCTGTGCGTCTGTGACACAAGCGGATAATGTTGAAATCTATTAGTCTGTGGCAAAAAGTATAAGTGGTCTGTGGTTGAATTGTTGACAAACAGACTTGACCACAGATTATTAGAAATGGACTTGACCATAGAGTACATGGACTTGACGTTTATGTATCTCAGCTGGTTGATCTTATAATGAATTATAGTCCACAACTTTAGGCTTTTTACACAACAATATCACTGCTCAAAAAGGTTCTTTTAGGCGACACTTTTCGTTTCGATTCACATACATTTTATTTTTAATAATAAGCTTTACGGCTCTGGGTTCTAGCCCTTTTGAGCCCGGATTCACATACAATTAATTAATTATCTTGGACTAATTATAGAAGGACCTGCCTCGCAAGACGTTACCTCTCTGTCAATCAATCAACGATCTAACGCGTGTATACTTATATCGTATCGATGTTTCATTGTTGTAATCGTTTTCGTCGACTAAAAAAACTCCCTAATCATTCCGGTTTGTGTAGTAAGTAGTTCAATGGCATGAAAAATGGTCAAAAACTTCTAATTCACTAAAAGATGACGTGACGTTCGATTTCAGTTTCACCTGATGGTAAGCGATGATGCAATCTAAGATTTTTTTTTTATTGTTTACAAGTTAGCCCTTGACTACAATCTCACCTGATGGTAAGTGATGATGTAGTCTTAGATGGAAGCGGGCTAGCTTGTAAGGAGGAGGATGAAAATCCACACCCCTTTCGGTTACGGCATCGTACCGGAACGCTAAATCGCTCGGCGGTACGTCTTTGCCGGTAGGGTGGTAACTAGCCACGGCCGAAGCCTTCCACCAGCCAGACCTGGTCCAATTAAGAAAACCTCAATCAGCCCAGTCAGGAATCCAACCCAGGACCTCCTTCTTGTAAATCCACCGCGCATACCACTGCGCCACGGAGGTCATCAAAAACATAATTATAATAAATAATAAATTTGTAATAAAAACAAGCATATCTAAAAGAAAAATAGATACTATTCTTCTAACGAACGAACAAACAGCAAAACATCGATCCATTAATTTAATATTCTGTGTACAGATTATATTATTCTTGTTAAATATTTTATTATTTATTTTTGTTAAATATTATCGATGACTGAGTTTACCTCGTACCCTTCAAAAAACGACAGACAATTTTGTTGCTGCATTTGGGTGCGATCCATTTCCATTTCTAATTCCTCTATGTTAAATATATAGAGTTTGCACAAAAACAATACAAACGACATAAAAAGAACCAAGCAGACATGAGTCACAAACCATTATGAAAAATAAAGATATTGAGTTTTATGGGTATTAAATGTGCATTTATAAAATTAAATTATAACTTTAATTATTTTATAAATGTCGTATTTTCATATCAAAAGAAGAAAGAAGTTGTAATTAAAACGATGATTTCTTTTATTTTAATGTGAATTTAACCTTTCATTTATTGCAGAATTACCATATACTATGATAATTTTTTTGATTTTGTATTAATAAGTGAAAGAAGATTTGACATTTGACAGTTCACACTTCACAGCACAGAACACTACTTTATTTGCTGTCTATGACTAATACTCCTATTTATATATCAGTATTCGTTAATGATTCGTTAACTAAATCCAGTCTGTCGTGCGTATTTTCTTCCCTTGTAATTTTTGTTATTTCGTTTTGTTCTCGTTTCGTTGTTATTGTTAATTATAGTTTATTTGTTGTTTGTTTACTGTTTTTACCCGACTGCAAGAAGGGTTATGTTTTTCGCGCGTATCTTGTATGTATGTATGTAATATTCATTATTACCTCATATCTTCCAAACCGTTGAACGGATTTACGTAATTCAGATAACGTTAGATTTGTTTTAATAACCCAAGTGTTCTTAGATAGGTGAAATTAGAAAAAAAAAACCAACAAGACGACTGTGAGACGCTATAGAATCGGGGTGAAGTTTTTTTTTTTGTGAATATTGCAACATGCGAATCAAATTTAAGGGATTTTTGTGAGAATTTCAAAATAGTATATCATGGCCATGTTAAAAAAACTACAATTAGGAAAACGTTATTTATTAATTCTAATATTAATTAAGTCTATACATAATACGCGAGGCGGACGACTATAAGGTGCGAGGTTTATGAAGTGTAGTTATAAAACACCTAAAATATACTAATAGAAATATATTGATTATAAAAGTGCGAGTCGGATTCGGCCACCGAGGGTTGCGTAGATTTTTTGAATATTTACTTAATTTCGGTTGGACTTAGGTATACATTATCGTACTTTGTAACAAACGTAACCAATAAATCCGAAATTCACCATCTATCGTAACTAAAAAGTGTGAAATAAATTAATTAATTAAACAAATATAAAAACCCGGCATAAATGATATAAAAATTGATCAAACTAAAGTCGGGACCTAATAAAAAATGTAGACGAAATTCTATTCAATATAATAGGTCCCGACTGTTTTCTAATTGTTTTCTACACTTCTGGACTGAGCTTTTTTTTTCTTTTCAGTTTTTTTATCATTTATGCTGATAAAAAACCCGATTTCATGATAATATTCGTAAATAATGATAAAATGTTGAGCACCCCTGAGTCAGCTGTTTTTGTTTGTTTACATAGTTTAAAATACCTACTCAATCTGACTTATAAGTATTTTGTGATTTTGTGGTCTAACGCGGTGCGGTTGAGATATTTATCGTGATAAGGTGGATTGCAGTATTATAGGCCGTAAAAGCCGCAGCGAACGGAATGTCCAAGGGATTACACTTCATACGTAAGTAGGCATGAACTTTACAGAATACAATAGCCAATATATAACCTACATTTGTTGGTTGTTATTGTTGTTGTATCAAATTTAATGTGTAGTAAACGTATATTTACCGAAGTATCTGTAATTTGCAATAATTCAGAACCTAACCATAAATGTATTTACCTTTAGTACTACAAATGTTTACTATTTTACAAATCAAATCAAATCAAAATCAAAATTTATTTATTGCAAATTCAGGTTACAGTCAGATCTTATTGAAATAAACACCAAATTCCGCCTTACAGCTTGCTATTCATTATAATTGAAAAATGATATTCATTATAAAAAACATTGTAATTTACAATAATCAATTCACACACTTATTTGTACAGTACAGTCACCAAAACAGCACACATGCATGAGTATCTTGAAATGCCGACTGTCAAGGAAGAAATAACAAAGCAGACTACAAGAACACACAAATAGTCTTGCCAAATTGCTTATCACGCCTGGTAAGACCAAAAGGCTAAAGCCACTGTGGATGAAATATGTGGTGGACAGTAATACCTGAAAAAAGGACCATAACACGAAGAGTCACTTAATGGAGTGACCCCTAATTAGAAACATGATCTGCTATGAAAAATTCAGTTTATAGTCAAGCTACTGATCACTGATAGATGTAACTGAACACAAAAAAAAAAAAAAAAATTGTACAGTGATTAATTAATTAGTACCTACTAATTACATTGAATATTTTAAAGAATAAACCATGCAAAACAATAATTCTAATGATTCTAGAGTTACATCTCAATCTCATGATTCTAGAGTTGTCAAACTACCACTACGTCACTAAAACAAATTTGTGCGGATTAACTTGACACTAGGCTCGAATGCCGTTTGTTTATGGTATAGTCGGATGCAATCTATAAGACGTCTCCAAAATAAAGTGCGGTGACACGTAGGTCATACAAAATTCAAGACCTGTGAGGCGATTTCGGATTGTCTGGTTGCTACCGTCGCGCCCTTGCATAACCGGTGATACCTTATATTGTTCAGCTTAATGCACTTTACTGAGTGATGCATCACACAAACCACTGCATCACAGAGACTGTCTATAAGCTTCTTGTCATGGTTTTCAGATTTTAGAGATGGCAACCCTAATTACAAGCAGTGATGTAGGGAGAGTAGAAACAAGACTATCTGTACCAACAGCACAAGTAAGTGTCTCCTTATTTCCTGTTGGCTCACTGTTGAGCTTGAGTCTCCTTTCAGAATGAGAGGGGTTAGGCCAATAGTCCATCACGCTGGCCCAATGCGGATTGGCAAACTTCACACAAACAGACAATTAAGAAAATTCTCAGGTATGCAGATTTCCTGACGTTTCCTTCACTGTTCGAGACACGTGATATCTAATTTCTTAAAATGTACGCAACTGAATAGTTGGAGGTGCATGCCCCGGGCCGGATTGAACCTACACCCTCCGGAATCTGAAGCAGGGGTCATATCCACAGGGCTATCACGGCTCACAGTATCCTTATTATGGTACTTGAATCATATCAATTTTAATATATTATTTTGTATAGTAATTGGAATAAAAGTCCAAAATACTAATTTTACTTCAGAAACTTAACACATTCGCTGCGGCACTGATATTTCTGTACTTTCCCCTTTTACTAAAACTTTATGTCGTGCGGTACGAGGTCAATTGACCTCGTAACCCTTGAAGAAGCTAGGCGTACGAGGTCAATTGACCTCGTACGGCAGCGAACGTGTTAAGTTGAAAATGACATATTTTATCTATTGTTGTTGTCCGCAGTTCTGCATGGTATGCTTGGCCACAGATTGTAAATTGTACCCTCTGAGCAAATACGGTCTGGCAGAGGCGTACCACAACTTGACTGATAAATCTGTAAGTTACTTTTAAATGCTAAATATTGATGATTCTATAAGACAATAGTTAAACCAATATGGATGTATGGAATCCAGCTGTGGGGATCTGCATGCGAGTCCAACATTACCATTATTCAAAGAGCTCAGAATTATGTATTGAAGCAAGTGTCAAACGCGCCTTGGTTTCTGAAAATACCAGAAATTCACGAGTATCTACAAATGCCAACAGTGAAAGAGGAAATAAAATCTAGTAACAACAACTACAAAGCTAGACTCAGAAACCATCCGAACCACCTGGCTGTTCAATTAACAATACCACAGGCGATACGGCGATTGAAAAGACGGCAAATACTTGATTAAAAGCCATATATGACACTTACATGGAGCTGCTCCCGCTGGGTAATGTTGCTTCTAATCGCCAAATTTTTCTACAACAGCACTACTCATAGTCTGCCGACTGATTGCATGAGATAAACAGAACAGAACAAAAAAAAAATAAATATTGATGGTTAATTTTCATTAAGAACATAGTAGTAGTAGTAGTCAGTATTGTATTGTGCTTTTCTTCCTCTTGACAAATTCTCAGAAGTCACTGAGCGATGAGGTGTATATTACTCATCCATGAGGACAGCTACAGACGAACCAAAGTCACTGATATAGCTCAGTGAGTTGTGAAGCTAAAGTGGCAATGTGTATTCCACATAGATTGAAGACCTGATGGACATTCCGGTCCCAAGGTGCTGGAATAGCAACATTGTGCTGTTGGAAAGCGCAATGTTGGTTGACACTCTCACTAGGTGGATTGAGGACATCAAGCAGGTTGCAGGGAGCTGCTGGATGCTGGCGGTTCAAGACTGTTGTGGTTGGAAGTCCATGCAAGAGGCCTATGTCCAGCAGTGGATGTCATGTAATATAATTAAAACTTAAAATCAAATGAAAATAATTCTTTTTCAGCAATTTTGCAACATGAATTTTGTGGCAAAATGTTGTACAGAATGTGCACAGAGGTTAATAAACTGTGACAGATTCAGAGACAAGAGTTTAAGGAGTTATAATCTACTGTTGGATCTATTTGAAAAGAAAGCAGTGGTAAGCAGTGGCAGTTTCCATAAAACAATGTTGTTAAATTTGCTTGTTTGGTCAACCATAATGTATTTTTATAACACATTTGCTCATAAAGTATCTCTTATTTCAACAATTTCAATATTGTATCTCATTACGCACATGTGCCGTTATGTAAAGTAAAATGCAAATGTGACGTAATCTATACTAATATTATAAAGCTGAAGAGTTTGTTTGTTTGATTGAACGCGCTAATCTCAGGAACTATTGGTCTGATTTGAAAAATTCTTTCAGTGTTAGATAGCCATTCCATTTATCGAGGAAGGCTATATATATTTATTATATATATATATTATCCCCGTATTCCTACGGGAACGGGAACCACGCGAGTGAAACCGCGCGGTGTCAGCTAGTGTAATATAAAACCTTTGTCACCCGTCTAAAAACGTACAGTACGGTACGTTTTTAAATCTTGGCAAAGTGTTTTTATGTCAGAAAAGTGCTCAAAATTTTATGAATAAAATTAAATTTGTGAGATAAAATATAATAAAATGCCATTTAATTCTTTAATTTAATAATTTTGACAATAAATGTCAATCATTTATCTGTATCAGAAACACAAAAATATTAATTTACTTTACGTTAAAAGGCACTCGTCGTATGATCGGTGTGTTCTTTATGGGTTACTTGGGATTGGCGGGGAGAGTGACTTGAGTTACAAAGGGAAGTGTTAGTTAACTGTCAAAGACGTCTTTAACCCTACACACAACTTACAAAAGTGCGTGACTCCACTCAATGTCATTCTCTGCCGTTCTAGGGTCTTATTTTGGTTACAGTTTGATTTGTTAATTAAGTTGTCCTAAAAACCTTTGTTTGACATTGGTTTTCTTATTTTTGTAATCCACTTCTGAGTCTGCTTAGACATGTTTATCAGTATAACATCCATCTTATTGATTTCAGATAACAACAGAAGACATAAAAGCAATTGACAGAACAAAACATGAACTGTCATCAAATATAGACAAGAAAATATACAAACCAGACCACTGTGACTCATATTTAATACATAATCAAGTTGAACATATAAAAATTGAATTAGAACTTGATAGTAAATCAAAAATAGAAATATTGAATGATATCAACAGTGATGAAGAGTACCTAGTAGATGATATTGACAATGACACAGAGTTTCTATATGATAACATCAAAATAAAGCATTCAGAGATTCATACAGACAACATTGATAGATTTTTAATCTTTAAAAATGAAAAACCAGATAATATCACAGACAGTGATAATGATGTAGAAATTGTCAATGATTTTGAGAGTAAATTTAATAACACGAACAGCAGTGTCGATGAATTAGTAATTAACGATTCTAACGAAATACAAGCAGTTAAAAACGAAATAACTACTACTGATACGAAAGAACGCAAAGTAGTTGTGAAAAAAGTAAAAGCTGCCCCAAAACCAAAAAAACCGAGAGCAAAAATTAAAAAAACAGTCGGAAGACAAAGGAAACCTGAGAATCAGTGTTATTTAAAATATTTTGAAGTGACCAAGTTGAGTCATGAAGAACAAGTGGCTATGATCCAAAGACGTAAGGAGGCAGATAACTTCAAAAGCTCAGTCTACAAATGTATGACGTGCTACAAAGTGTTTACATGTGTCTCTTCGTATGACAGACATATGGAGAAGCACACTGATGTAAGTATTTATGATTGTCCTCTACAACTTCGCAAACGAGACTGATCATCTATCTATACTATCGTTTCCCAACCTGTGGTCCACGGACCCCTGGGGGTCCGCGAGTATATGTATGGGGGTCTGCGGTGCCATCTCTGGACCATACATAAATGCTAATGGTTCGTATTTGAAATACTAATTTGAATATTGTCTTGGTCTGAAAAATATTATGAGAAATATGACAAAAAATTTTCAATTTCATATTTCTCACAATAAACAGCTAATAAGTATAAATAAGTACCTATTTTGTATCTGTAATAACTAAAATACCTAGTTAGATTTTTTTACTGTTTATTTTATTAAGGGGGTCCGTGAAAACTGTGCTTGATTTCCTAGGGGTCCGTGGCTGAAAAAGGCTGGGAAACGCTGATCTATACCATTGATTCCTAAAGTGGTCCAAGTGGACCTCCAGGGGTCTAGAAGACTCGGCGGGGTCTACGTTGACGTGACATAAAAATGGGGGTTAACGATAAGTAAGTAAAGGGGGTCCACGAAAATGTATTAGGTTTCATACCGAATGGGGAGTTTTCAAATAAAAGAATGGGGAATTGATTGCTTCCTTGTGCTGTGACTAGATATTTTTTTTTTTTTTTTTTATTCTTTACAAGTTAGCCCTTGACTACAATCTCACCTGATGGTAAGTGATGATGCAGTCTAAGATGGAAGCGGGCTAACTTGTTAGTAGGATGAAAATCCACACCCCTTTCGGTTTCTACACGGCATCGTACCGGAACGCTAAATCGCTTGGCGGTACGTCTTTGCCGGTAGGGTGGTAACTAGCCACGGCCGAAGTCTCCCACCAGCGAGACCTGGACAAATTAAGAAAATCTCAATCTGTCCAGCCGGGGATCGAACCCAGGACCTCCGTCTTGTAAATCCACTGCGCCACGTCGGCCGTCAAAACGACGGTCGAGTTAGCGACCAAGTAACATGGTATCTGCGATTTGGTCGCTAACTATTAGCATAGTCCTAATTTATATACAATTTAAAAAACTGTCATCATCCCTGTTCCGATGGACAAATATTTAATGTTTTAACGGAATCCTGGCTATACTTGCAGGAGTATGGCCCGATCATATGCGGCGTGTGTGGAATACACTGTAGAGCGAGGTTTCGTCTGACGAAACACATTGAAGCCACCCACAGCACCAGGTTCAGTTGCAACGTCTGCGACTTCGTCACTACCGCTGCGTAAGTTTTTTTTATGTAGTACTAGCTGACGTCGCGCGGTTTCACCCGCGTGGTTCCCGTTCACGTAGGAACACGGGGATTATATATAGCCTATATCCTTCCTCGATAAATAGGCTATCTGACACTGTAAGAATTTTTCAAATTGGACCAGTAGTTCCTGAGATTAGCGCATTCAATCAAACAAACAAACAAACAAACTCTTCAGCTTTATAATCGTATCCTACTAATATTATAAACTCGAAAGTTTGTATGGATGTTTGGGTGTATGTTTGGATGTTTGTTACTTGCCTCTTTTGGAAACAGTGTTTAAACTGAATTATGGAAGTGTTATAAGGTATGTTTTGTTTTGTCCCGTCAACAGTTATTGTTGATGGGACAAAAAAAACAGTAGTAAAGGACAGTAAAAAATTCAATATGAATGAAAAAAATATCTACGTAAAGTTTTTGCCCCCGAAACACAACACATTAGCAAGTGACGTCATTCATAGAGATGACAGCGTGATTGGTGTTTGCAGTGATGTGATTATATCACGTCACCGCAGGCGCCAATCACAAACCGATGCCTTGTAGCGAATGACGTCACAGTTTATGATTGGCGTTTGTGTGATAAAAATACAATTTTGTTTTATAAAAATATTAGAATTACGAGAATATTTTCACAAATAAAAATGTGATTAGAGTTTCTAGGCATCTAAACTGCTTATATGCAAAAATTCTTCTTAGTTTTATACACCAGGCGAGTAGCCTATTAAGTAACACTTTCTATTTCCCAAAGCCAACATCACCTGTCTAAAACTCGGACATAGTTAGGGAGATAGCAGGTTTCAAGGATCCAGACCCTCGATCGCCTAAGTATAAAGTATCATCATCACATCTTTGATGTGTTTTATGTCAATCTTTTCCATTTGTCATCATCCACTCCTTTTACACACATGTCCTCTTTTACACAATCCAACCATCTCTTCTTTGGCCTTCCTCTCCTCTTATGTCTTTTCACTTGCACATTCAAAATTTTTCTAGTAATATGACTTTATGCCTAAGTATAAAATATAATCTTTTAAAATTTTTATCGTCGTGAAATGAGAAATGGTATCGCCATTCGCCGGACACTTGGATTCATGGCAACCCTTAGCTGAAGGTCCTTGAAGTTTACAAATTAGACAGTGTTTTTCGAAGGGCTGCCGCGAAGCTGAGTAATTGAATGCTGAATTATGCCGAGGAAACATGAAAAGATGACAGTTTATACTTTGACGGTCAAGGGTCTGGATCCTTAATACCTCCTACCTCCCAAAGACACTACGGTCCAAACTTTGTAATAGGCTAGTTGATACTTTTTTTAATGGTCTTAAATAGTTCATTATCGTGCTACTGAGACGTGATTACATGAACATTTTAGTTTTTCTATTCTTAATCTTATTGGCTACCATACTTACTTATGGTAGGAGCATGAGCTGACTTTCAGCTTATATAAAATGAAGGTCTGGGGTTCGTGAGCTCTTAGCCTATTATTATTGTAACGTTCCAGAAGCACAGCAAAGAGCCACGCGCGCTGGCACGACGGCGTCACGTACAAGTGTGAACAGTGCGATCAGGAGTACAGGTCGGTATAGCGGTACCAATACACTGAGGCTCAGCCCAGAAAGGGCGAATTCGTCGCGAATCGTATCGCGCGAATTTATACGCGCGTTGTCGAAGTACTAGACATCAATACATCGCGTCCACAAGCATCGCGCGAATTCACAATACGCGCGTAAATCGCGTGCACTACGCCAGACTCTCGACACGCGCTTGATTCGCGCGTATTGCGTGCGAGTCGAGATACTAGGGACGCCTTGTTGCGTCCAGTTCACGCGCGAACTCCAGAGGGAGTGTCTACGCAACGGTCGCCCTCGCTCAGAAAAGGCGAATTCGCCGAGATTCTCTCGCGTATTACGCGCGACTTTGCATCTTCAAGACGCGTACCAACGCGCGAGCATTTGGAGAGGTATTCAGTACGAAGCATGAAGTTGAACGCGCATTCGCTCTAGAGTTCGCGCGTCAACTGGACGTCAGTTAGTCGAAATTCATCATTTGTACCTGAGAAATTCCATTCACTCGCGTACTCACCTGTATCACTCAGAAATGACGGCATAGTGCTCAGAGTTATTTTCTGATATAGTAACCGCCTTCTAAGCGTTGTTCACGTTGGGTCATTTCACAGGTAATTTTTGTTCAAGGGCTTGTTTCTTGCAAATAAATGATTCTGTTTCTGATGGAATAAAACAGCTTTCATAAACCCTATTGCAGTAAGAAAACGTCGTACCTGTCCCACTTGCGTATAGCGCACGTATCGGATACGGTGTGCATCCTCTGCGGATACACATTCATCAACAAGAACGGTCTGAGGATGCACTTGGAGAGGAAGCATCGCTCCGAGGATGTGCAGGTGAGACTCTTAGAGACTTTTCACTTGGACTTTTGTCATACTCAAATTCATCAACAAATATGACGTCAGGTGGCGTTATTTTCGTAAAGAGTGGGGATTTGGAGAGGGGTAGCGATCAGTTGGCGGGAATGACTTGTGACATGCGCTCGTCTTCCGGTCAGCTTCAGTGTGCTCGTGGCGTTCGAGCCGTCCACATTACTTTTTGTTTATTAATTATTTTTGGGTTACTTGGGATAGGCGGGGAGAGTGACTTGTTAACTTGGGAGTGTTTGTTAACTGTTAAAGGATCATTTAACCCTACACACATCGTTCACAAGTGCGTGACTCCACTCGAGGTCATTCTCTGCCGTTCTAGGGTCTTATTTTGGTTACAGTTTGATTTGTTAATTAAGTTGTCCTGACAAATGTTGTGAATCATTTGTTCGACATTGGTTTGCTTATTTTTGTAATCCATTTCTGAGTCGCAAGTTCTCGCCTACTGATCGCTACCACTCTCTAACTCCCTACTGTTTACGGAAACGACGCGCCACCTAACGTCAGTACGAGCCAACACGAGATCGAGTGACGTCATTTCCGCCCCAGACTACTATTTCCTACAATACAGATTCTCTCTCTCACTCACGAGCACCTTATATTGCAAGTCGTTCCCGCCAACTAATCGCTACCCCTCTCCTACCTACTCTTTACTATACAAGTCGTACTATACTACAATAGATAATAAGAGCCGCCGATGTTACAAAATTCTTATTGCTTGTTTTTCCAGTTATGTAAAATTTAGTTTTTTTTTAGTGTAGTAAAAAGTGTTTTTATTATTTTTATACTAGTGAAATTTAGTGTTTCACAAATCCCTCGGGAAACATGGATTTAGCCGGGGTAAAAAGTAGCCTATGTGTCAATTCAGAGTAAAATATATAACAATAAAGTGCTAATCCAGCTAATTAGGGAAGTTTTAAGTTAAGAAGATAATTCTACTAATATTATAAACGCAAAAGTTTGTATGGATGTTTGGATGTTTGTTACTCTATAACGCCGCTTCTACTGAAGCGATTTGGCTGAAATTTGGAAAGGAAATAGATTTTACTCTGAATTAACACATAAGACTACTTTTTATCCCGAAAAAATCATGGTTTCCCGAGATTTGCGAAAACTGATGATTTTGGTGATATGAATGTTTGTTACTCTTTCACGCCTCGACTACTGAACCGAATTAGCTGAAGTTTGGTATTGAGATATATTATAGCATGGATTAACACATGGCCTACTTTTTATCCCGGAAAAATCCATGTTTCTGAGGGATTTGTGAAAAACTAAATTCCACGCGGACGAAGTCGCGAGCGTCCCCTAGTATATAATAATTAATAATGATTTTTTATCACTGTTTTTTTTTTCAGAACCCCTTAGGCCCACTGTGCGAACTGTGCAACTTACGTTTCGCATCCCACGGCGCGTATCGTCAACATCTGAAAGTGTCTCACAATGTACACGGACTGTGAGTCTGAACATTGGTATAACTAGGACTAGCTGACGCCGCGTGGTTCCCGTTCCCGTGGGAATACGGGGGTAATATATAGCCTATAGCCTTCCTCGATAAATGGGCTATCTAACACTGAAAGAATTTTTCAAATTGAACCAGTAGTTTCTGAGATTAGCGCGTTCAAACAAAC